>NC_134361.1:215948874-216038874 GCF_048569485.1 Anomaloglossus baeobatrachus | reverse complement strand
CCTATAAAAATAAGTCCAGGAGCCCATCACACCCGCCGCGTGTTTCTCATATCTCATATCTTGGATTTTATTTATTATAACTATTGTGGTGATATTGTATAATTATGTAGCAACTTCCATTTATTGGTGGATATATTCGTGCCTCACCACTACATGACTGTCCAGGAGCTCACCACACCCGATGCGCGTTTCGCAAGGAAATGCTTCATCCAGGACGTATAGGAGACCATTTATTCTCATATCTTGGATTTTAAGTATTATAATATTGTGGTGATATTGTATAATTATGTAGCAACTTCCATTTATTGGTGGATATATTCGTGCATCACCACTACATGACTGTCCAGGAGCCCACCACACCCGGCGCGCGTTTCGCATGGAAATGCTTCATCCAGGACGTATAGGAGACCATTAATTCTCATATCTTGGATTTTAAGTAGTATAATTATTGTGGTGATATTGTATAATTATGTAGCAACTTCCATTTATTTGTGGATGTGCTCGTGACTGTCCAGGAGTTCCCACCTTTTAATCCTTTTCAGTATTGTCCCTTTTTATACATTTTTACATGAGGTTGGACATCGTTTTTGCATCATAATCTAATACCAAGCTATAACTCCGTCCATTACCCTTACTGTGTCTTCTCTTTGTGAATGCAGGTGGAAGCCTTAACGCACCAGCCCAGAGCCACCACCGTGCACGCGGTCCGAGACTCCGAGCTCGCCAAGCTTCCCGAGGGCGCGCTGACCTCCATCAAACGCAAGTATCCCCAGGTACGCAGCACGCGCCATCCACATCTCCGCCTCTCACCAAGTGTCAGATGATATTAAACGCTGCGTATGTGATAGCTGATATTGTTTCTGACTGTCGCTTTATCAGGGGGCTGCAGCTTTTGACCTCCTCACATCCACTCTGTGGTGTCGCATCTAGCACATGGGAGATGACCGGGGGGCTCGATGAATAATTAGCGGCTGACATGCCCGCTTTCCACTGAAGTTGGCAGTTTTCTTCCTGAGGTCATACAACTTTACAGAAATATATGGGATATACACAGAGGTAGAGAAAGTGACCAGACGCGGCCTCTGTATCCTCCGCACATAGAGAACACCGGCCTATATTACTACTACTAATAATAATTTTATTCATTTATATAGCGCTATTAATTCCGCGGCGCTTTACATACATTGGCAACACTGTCCCCATTGGGGCTCACAATCTAGAGTCCCTATCTGTATGTCTTTGGAGTGTGGGAGGAAACCCACGCAAACACAGGGAGAACATACAAACTCCTTGCAGATGGTGTCCTTGGTGGTACTTGAACCCAGGACCCCAGCGCTGCAAGACTGCAGTGCTAACCACTGAGCCACCACCAGACTGCACGGTGCTAACCACTGAGTCACCACCAGACTGCACGGTGCTAACCACTGAGTCGCCACCAGACTGCACGGTGCTAACCACTGAGTCGCCACCAGACTGCACGGTGCTAACCACTGAGTCGCCACCAGACTGAACGGTGCTAACCACTGAGTCGCCACCAGACTGCACGGTGCTAACCACTGAGTCGCCACCAGACTGCACGGTGCTAACCACTGAGTCGCCACCAGACTGCACGGTGCTAACCACTGAGTCGCCACCAGACTGCACGGTGCTAACCACTGAGTCGCCACCAGACTGCACGGTGCTAACCACTGAGTCGCCACCAGACTGCACGGTGCTAACCACTGAGTCGCCACCAGACTGCACGGTGCTAACCACTGAGTCGCCACCAGACAGCACGGTGCTAACCACTGAGTCGCCACCAGACAGCACGGTGCTAACCACTGAGTCGCCACCAGACAGCACGGTGCTAACCACTGAGTCGCCACCAGACAGCACGGTGCTAACCACTGAGTCGCCACCAGACAGCACGGTGCTAACCACTGAGTCGCCACCAGACAGCACGGTGCTAACCACTGAGTCGCCACCAGACAGCACGGTGCTAACCACTGAGTCGCCACCAGACAGCACGGTGCTAACCACTGAGTCACCACCAGACTGCACAGTGCTAACCACTGAGCCACCGTGCTATAGTTATATTACATATTCTCCAAGAATGTGGCAATGCAGAGACTCTCCATGGTACTCGGGGGCCAATGTGACCCGTGTAGTGCCGACTCCTTTCAGTAACAGCGAGAGATAATTCAGGCAAAACCAATTACCAAAATGCAATGAAAATCAATATCGCCCTTTTTACGCTGCGCTATTACCAGCTGATTGATGGTGAATGTGGAATTTGCCAAGTCTGGCAGAAATTAATTCACAGATTTCCATCTCTTCAGGTGGTGACCCGACTGATTCATCTCCTCGGAGAGAAGATCCTTGGCAGCTTACAGCAGGTCAACGGGCCCCTTACAGGTGAGAGACGGCACTTGGCCCGCTGCAGTCTTGGCTGTTGGCTGAATTGTCGTATTTAGGGATGTGGCGGACGGCCAAGTCCTCATAGATCATCGACTCATTATCACCACTAGACAGCGGAGGATGCCTGACACGTGGGACGGGCGAGGAGCTGTGATAATGGATCAGTCCCTGCGATATCCAGTGCCAGAGATTATCTCTGCTTACAGACGCTGATTCTTATCCAGTTATAGGATTGTGAGAATCAAAGGACGTGCGCTCCTGATCATCACACATCCTCTGTGAGGGCTGCTCATACACCAGATGTGTGCTCCTGATCATCACACATCCTCTGTGAGGGCCGCTCATACACGATACGTGCGCTCCTGATCATCACACTTCTTCTGTGAGGGCCGCTCATATACGGGACGTGCGCTCCTGACCATCACACATCCTCTGTGAGGGCCGCTCATACACGATACGTGCGCTCCTGATCATCACACATCCTCTGTGAGGGCTGCTCATACACCAGATGTGCGCTCCTGATCATCACACATCCTCTGTGAGGGCCACTCATACATGAGACGTGCGCTCCTGATCATCACACATCCTCTGTGAGGGCCGCTCATACATGAGACGTGCACTCCTGACCATCACACATCCTCTGTGAGGGCCGCTCATACACGATACGTGCGCTCCTGATCATCACACATCCACTGTGAGGGCCGCTCATACACGGGACGTGTGCTCCTGATCATCACACATCCTCTGTAAGGGCCGCTCATACACAATACGTGCGCTCCTGATCATCACACATCCTCTGTGAGGGCCGCTCATACACGATACGTGCGCTCCTGATCATCACACTTCCTCTGTGAGGGCCGCACATGCATGGGACGTGTTCTCCTGATCATCACACATCCTCTGTGAGAGCAGCTTCTCTGACTGTTGACAGTGATATTTTTTTATATTATATCATCGAATAAAAGGCTTTTTTGTATTAGTGTTGATCGCCCCCCGCGGTGTCGGTGCAGGGATAATGGAGAGGTGTCTGTGCAGGGATAATGGAGAGGTGTTTGCAGGGATAATGGAGAGGTGTCTGTGCAGGGATAATAGAGAGGTGTTTGCAGGGATAATGGAGAGGTGTCTGTGCAGGGATAATGGAGAGGTGTCTGTGCAGGGATAATGGAGAGGTGTCTGTGCAGGGATAATGGAGAGGTGTTTGCAGGGATAATGGAGAGGTGTCTGTGCAGGGATAATGGAGAGGTGTCGGTGCAGGGATAATGGAGAGGTGTCTGTGCAGGGATAATGGAGAGGTGTCTGTGCAGGGATAATGGAGAGGTGTCTGTGCAGGGATAATGGAGAGCTGTCGGTGCAGGGATAATGGAGAGGTGTCGGTGCAGGGATAATGGAGAGGTGTCTGTGCAGGGATAATGGAGAGGTGTCTGTGCAGGGATAATGGAGAGGTGTCTGTGCAGGGATAATGGAGAGGTGTTTGTGCAGGGATAATGGAGAGGTGTCTGTGCAGGGATAATGGAGAGGTGTTTGTGCAGGGATAATGGAGAGGTGTTTGCAGGGATAATGGAGAGGTGTCTGTGCAGGGATAATGGAGAGGTGTCTGTGCAGGGATAATGGAGAGGTGTTTGCAGGGATAATGGAGAGGTGTCTGTGCAGGGATAATGGAGAGGTGTCTGTGCAGGGATAATGGAGAGGTGTTTGCAGGGATAATGGAGAGGTGTCTGTGCAGGGATAATGGAGAGGTGTCTGTGCAGGGATAATGGAGAGGTGTTTGCAGGGATAATGGAGAGGTGTCTGTGCAGGGATAATGGAGAGGTGTTTGCAGGGATAATGGAGAGGTGTCTGTGCAGGGATAATGGAGAGGTGTCTGTGCAGTGATAATGGAGAGGTGTCGGTGCAGGGATAATGGAGAGGTGTCTGTGCAGGGATAATGGAGAGGTGTTTGCAGGGATAATGGAGAGGTGTCTGTGCAGGGATAATGGAGAGGTGTCTGTGCAGGGATAATGGAGAGGTGTCGGTGCAGGGATAATGGAGAGGTGTCTGTGCAGGGATAATGGAGAGGTGTCTGTGCAGGGATAATGGAGAGGTGTCTGTGCAGGGATAATGGAGAGCTGTCGGTGCAGGGATAATGGAGAGGTGTCGGTGCAGGGATAATGGAGAGGTGTCTGTGCAGGGATAATGGAGAGGTGTCTGTGCAGGGATAATGGAGAGGTGTCTGTGCAGGGATAATGGAGAGGTGTTTGTGCAGGGATAATGGAGAGGTGTCTGTGCAGGGATAATGGAGAGGTGTTTGTGCAGGGATAATGGAGAGGTGTTTGCAGGGATAATGGAGAGGTGTCTGTGCAGGGATAATGGAGAGGTGTCTGTGCAGGGATAATGGAGAGGTGTTTGCAGGGATAATGGAGAGGTGTCTGTGCAGGGATAATGGAGAGGTGTCTGTGCAGGGATAATGGAGAGGTGTTTGCAGGGATAATGGAGAGGTGTCTGTGCAGGGATAATGGAGAGGTGTCTGTGCAGGGATAATGGAGAGGTGTTTGCAGGGATAATGGAGAGGTGTCTGTGCAGGGATAATGGAGAGGTGTTTGCAGGGATAATGGAGAGGTGTCTGTGCAGGGATAATGGAGAGGTGTCTGTGCAGTGATAATGGAGAGGTGTCGGTGCAGGGATAATGGAGAGGTGTCTGTGCAGGGATAATGGAGAGGTGTTTGCAGGGATAATGGAGAGGTGTCTGTGCAGGGATAATGGAGAGGTGTCTGTGCAGGGATAATGGAGAGGTGTCGGTGCAGGGATTATGGAGAGGTGTCTGTGCAGGGATAATGGAGAGGTGTCTGTGCAGGGATAATGGAGAGGTGTCTGTGCAGGGATAATGGAGAGGTGTCGGTGCAGGGATAATGGAGAGGTGTCTGTGCAGGGATAATGGAGAGGTGTCTGTGCAGGGATAATGGAGAGGTGTCTGTGCAGGGATAATGGAGAGGTGTCTGTGCAGGGATAATGGAGAGGTGTCTGTGCAGGGATAATGGAGAGGTGTCGGTGCAGGGCTAATGGAGAGGTGTCTGTGCAGGGATAATGGAGAGGTGTCGGTGCAGGGATAATGGAGAGGTGTCGATGCAGGGATAATGGAGAGGTGTCGGTGCAGGGATAATGGAGAGGTGTCGATGCAGGGATAATGGAGAGGTGTCGGTGCAGGGATAATGGAGAGGTGTCGGTGCAGGGATAATGGAGAGGTGTCGATGCAGGGATAATGGAGAGGTGTCGATGCAGGGATAATGGAGAGGTGTCGATGCAGGGATAATGGAGAGGTGTCGGTGCTGCAGCCCCCGCGGTGTCGGTGCAGGGATAATGGAGAGGTGTCGGTGCAGGGATAATGGAGAGGTGTCTGCAGGGATAATGGAGAGGTGTCTGTGCAGGGATAATGGAGAGGTGTCTGTGCAGGGATAATGGAGAGGTGTCTGTGCAGGGATAATGGAGAGGTGTCGGTGCAGGGATAATGGAGAGGTGTCGATGCAGGGATAATGGAGAGGTGTCGATGCAGGGATAATGGAGAGGTGTCGGTGCTGCAGCCCCGCGGTGTCGGTGCAGGGATAATGGAGAGGTGTCGGTGCTGCAGCCCCCGTGGTGTCGGTGCAGGGATAATGGAGAGGTGTCGGTGCTGCAGCCCCCGCGGTGTCGGTGCAGGGATAATGGAGAGGTGTCGGTGCTGCAGCCCCCGCGGTGTCGGTGCAGGGATAATGGAGAGGTGTCGGTGCTGCAGCCCCCGCGGCGCTGTCTGACCTTACATGCCCGCTCCTGAGCCCTGTTATATCATACTTAATGTTTTGGGGTTTTTTTTGTCCTGTCGGCTGCAGCGTTTCCTTATCACCTGGTCCCGCTGAGAGGTCAGAGACAATGTTCGCTTGCTCTGGATGTTTCCTTGGTTACGATGCGGTGGCTCATCTGTCCCGACTGAGCGTAAACCGTCTCCGCCAAGCACTTTCCTGCAGATTATCGCTCCAGGAGCTGGGGGTGGACGTTATATTAGGGTGCAAAGTTCTGCTCCTCCCTAATCCTCGCTGATGATCTGTATCCGCTACCAATTGTGCAAACGTTACATTTTTAACCCCCGAGATCTGCGCGGCTTATTGTATAATTACAGTCCTAATTATCTCCTGTTAACGAGGCGTCCGCGCGGCCCGGGAAGTGTCGGCCGTATCATGAATCAGCGCTTCCCGGTCTCATCAATCACAGTCGCCCGAGTCCCCGGCGTCGTCCCCCCGCTGACCTGCGAGGGGGCCGATTCCATTTCACTTGAAAATTGTACGAGCCGCCGCTCGATTGCATTATTTTATTTTTTTTTTCTTTTCTTTTGTGATAACAAAAGCGTCGCCGTATCTGATTGAAAGTATTCCCGCAGGCAGCGAGGCATAAAGAGCGGGTCCCGCAGCACAGACCGGACCCCCAGCTGTCCCCAGTCTTTTCAAGGTGGAAGGCTCGCTGCTTCCCACAATAAACATGTTGCATAACGTCAGCGTTTTGTAAAGGATTCGGCTGCCGGGATCTGCCGCTCCACAGATTCCCATTCCATTCTCTGATGCGTCAGGTTTAACCCCTGAGCTCCTCTGAATCCATGCTACAGTGCCTACAAGTAGTATTCAACCCCCTGCAGATTTAGCAGGTTTGCACATTCGGAAGTAACTTGGCATTGTGACATTTGGACTGTAGATCAGCCTGGAAGTGTGAAATGCAGCAAAAAAGAATGTTGTTTTTTTTTTGTTTTTTTTTTTTAAATGGTGAAAAGTTTATTCAGAGGCTCATTTATTATTCAACCCCTCAAACCACAAGAATTCTGTTTGGTTCCCCTAAAGTATTAAGAAGTATTTCAGGCACAAAGAACAATGAGCTTCACATGTTTGGATTAATTATCTCTTTTTCCAGCCTTTTCTGACTAATTAAGACCCTCCCCAAACTTGTGAACAGCACTCATACTTGGTCAACATGGGAAAGACAAAGGAGCATTCCAAGGCCATCAGAGACAAGATCGTGGAGGGTCACAAGGCTGGCAAGGGGTACAAAACCCTTTCCAAGGAGTTGGGCCTACCTGTCTCCACTGTTGGGAGCATCATCCGGAAGTGGAAGACTTATGGAACTACTGTTAGCCTTCCACTGCCTGGACAGCCTTTGAAAGTTTCCACCCGTGCCGAGGCCAGGCTTGTCCGAAGAGTCAAGGCTAATCCAAGAACAACAAGGAAGGAGCTCCGGGAAGATCTCATGGCAGTGGGGACATTGGTTTCAGTCAATACCATAAGTAACGTACTCCACCGCAATGGTCTCCGTTCCAGACGAGCCCGTAAGGTACCTTTACTTTCAAAGCGTCATGTCAAGGCTCGTCTACAGTTTGCTCATGATCACTTGGAGGACTCTGAGACAGACTGATTCAAGGTTCTCTGGTCTGATGAGACCAAGATCGAGATCTTTGGTGCCAACCACACACGTGACGTTTGGAGACTGGATGGCACTGCATACGACCCCAAGAATACCATCCCTACAGTCAAGCATGGTGGTGGCAGCATCATGCTGTGGGGCTGTTCTCAGCCAAGGGGCCTGGCCATCTAGTCCTCATCCATGGGAAGATGGATAGCACGGCCTACCTGTAGATTTTGGCCAAGAACCTCCGCTCCTCCATCAAGGATCTTAAGATGGGTCGTCATTTCATCTTCCAACAAGACAACGACCCAAAGCACACAGCCAAGAAAACCAAGGCCTGGTTCAAGAGGGAAAAAATCAAGGTGTTGCAGTGGCCTAGTCAGTCTCTTGACCTTAACCCAATTGAAAACTTGTGGTAGGAGCTCAAGATTAAAGTCCACATGAGACACCCAAAGAACCTAGATAACTTGGAGAAGATCTGCATGGAGGAGTGGGCCAAGATAACTCCAGAGACCTGTGCCGGCCTGATCAGGTCTTATAAAAGACGATTATTAGCTGTAATTGCAAACAAGGGTTATTCCACAAAATATTAAACCTAGGGGTTGAATAATAATTGACCCACACTTTTATGTTGAAAATTTATTAAAATTTAACCGAGCAACATAACTTGTTGGTTTGTAAGATTTATGCATCTGTTAATAAATCCTGCTCTTGTTTGAAGTTTGCAGGCTCTAACTTATTTGCATCTTATCAAACCTGCTAAATCTGCAGGGGGTTGAATACTACTTGTAGGCACTGTATATCCTATTACTGGTGGCGGGTGCGTCCCCCCCCCCCCGCCCGACGTCGTCCCATCATGCACAATGTAACGTGAGGTCCTTCTTCTTCTCCTTTCTGCTCCACGACGTTTCCATTTTCCTCCCACAGTCGTTGCACTTTTCAGGCATACACAATATGATGCACACATCGGTATCATTGACGTATAGGGAACATGTCTATCCCAGAGCGACAGGGCAGATTTACTGATCTCCCAGCACAGGGGTCTTTGGGACCCCCTATTTTTTAGTAACCAGACCGCCAGCATTCATCTATTTTGTCCTCGGCTTAGAAATACTTTGATGAAACTTGCAGCGGTTGCTCCTCCGTAGTGTGTGCGGTATTATGGCTACTAATGGAAGGATTAGATATTTCTGCACCGGCTAGGTAAGTGGGTAGACATGCTAGTCGTCATCCGCCTCCACTCTTCTTAATGTTTTGATTCCTAATATGTTTGTTTTTTTTTCTTTTCTTCTCGTCTGCAGGTCACGGTCTCGGCCTCCACACCACCGGCAGCAAATGGGATTCTGGGAATCCGTCCAGTAACCTCTCTACAGTGGCCATATTGCCAGTATCTGAGGACGTTCCTCTCACAGCCTTCACCCTGGAGCTGAAGCACGCGCTCAGTGCTGTAGGTGAGTCCCTCCTGCGCTCAGTGCTCTAGGTCAGTCTCTCCTACGTTCTGTACTGTTGGCGAGTCTCTCTTGCGCTCAGCACTGTAGGCAAGTCTCTCCATCGCTCAATGCTGTAGTCAAGTCCCTCCTGCGCTCTGCGCTGTAGGCGAGTCCCTCCTGTGCTCTGCACTGTAGGCGAGTCCCTCCTGTGCTCTGCACTGTAGGCGAGTCCCTCCTGTGCTCTGCACTGTAGGCGAGTCCCTCCTGTGCTCTGCACTGTAGGCGGGTCCCTCCTGCGCTCTGCGCGGGTCCCTCCTGAACTCTGCGCTGTAGGTGGGTCCCTCCTGCGCTCTGCTCTGTAGGCGAGTCCCTCCTGCGCTCTGCACTGTAGGCAGGTCCCTCCTGCGCTCTGCGCTGCAGGTGGGTCCCTCCTGCGCTCTGCACTGTAGGCGGGTCCCTCCTGCGCTTTGCGCTGTAGGCGGGTCCCTACTGCGCTCTGTGCTGTAGGTGGGTCCCTCCTGCGCTCTGCTCTGTAGGCGGGTCCCTCCTGCGCTCTGCACTGTGGGCGGGTCCCTCCTGCGCTCTGTGCACAGTCTCTGGAAGTGAAAAAGTGGAATTTTTAATTACATTTCCTCTTTTTCATTGAGTTAAGAAATCAGCAAGGTCGTATTGGTGACGTCTCCTCCTGAAGGGGACACTACTCCATATTGAAAACACATGCACACTCTGCCAATCTGAGCATGCATGAGTACAGGGGAGTTGGAAAACAGCTGTTACCCAAGTGAGCGTCACGTAAGGTTTGTGGGCGCCTTAAAAACACGTCAGCTTTCCATTAGGAGGAACCTCACATGGGTTTAATCTTTCTATAGAGTCCTATGGTGGGAGACCAGACACAAGCAAGGTGATAATCCCCTTTACATCTGCCAGTAATTGATCTCAGAGCAGTGCGATGTACAGGAGGTGGGTGGAGCGCCGGCTCTCCTCCATATTCCACAGAGCTGAAGATCTTCCTGGAAAGTAATGATACGGAGCAGATTTGGGTCTGGCATATCGGCTTTTCTCCCCCCCCGCACTGTCGCTGTCAGGCTCCGGGAATGTGAAAGCCGGTATTAATGAATCCCTAGTAATCCATTCCACGCCGCGTGTGCCCCTCAGTGACGTCCCTCCCATGCCGGACCCCGCACTCTCAGCTCGCTCTCTCTTACTGCATTTTTCCATTTGTCGTCGTCCTCGCTGGTGTCGCTGCCCACTTACATTTTGTCTCGGTGTAAGTGATTTATAATGAGTGGTAATAACATATATTATCACTTCTTCACAGTTTCCAAGGAGACTCCGGTCGCACGGACCCGGTCCCAGGAAAGGCAGCGTAGCTTTACCTCCGGTGGCCCGGGCTTTATGCCGACCGCTGATTATCACATCCCCGGGCTTTGTGCTCTGCAGTCATAGCTCGGCTTTATGGCCGCCACAAAATAACACAAAAGTCACCGGCATTATCCTTCTACAAAGCCACAAAGGTTCAATATACACTGGCCTTATATCGTGTTACACCTTTCTATCATAGCTGCGATGCTCTGCGTGTCCTGACTCCTTTCTATCGTAGCTGCGATGCTCTGCGTGTCCTGACTCCTTTCTATCATAGCTGCGATGCTCTGCGTGTCCTGACTCCTTTCTATCATAGCTGCGATGCTCTGCAGGTCCTGACCCCTTTCTATCATAGCTGCGATGCTCTGCGTGTCCTGGCTCCTTTCTATCATAGCTGCGATGCTCTGCGTGTCCTGACTCCTTTCTATCATAGCTGCGATGCTCTGCGTGTCCTGACTCCTTTCTATCATAGCTGTGATGCTCTGCGTGTCCTGGCTCCTTTCTATCGTAGCTGCGATGCTCTGCGGGTCCTGACTCCTTTCTATCATAGCTGCAATGCTCTGCGTGTCCTGACTCCTTTCTATCATAGCTGCGATGCTCTGCAGGTCCTGACTCCTTTCTATCATAGCTGCGATGCTCTGCAGGTCCTAACCCCTTTCTATCATAGCTGTGATGCTCTGCGTGTCCTGACTCCTTTCTATCATAGCTGCGATGCTCTGCATGTCCTGACTCCTTTCTATCATAGCTGTGATGCTCTGCGTGTCCTGACTCCTTTCTATCATAGCTGCGATGCTCTGCAGGTCCTGACCCCTTTCTATCATAGCTGCGATGCTCTGCGTGTCCTGACTCCTTTCTATCATAGCTGTGACGCTCTGCAGGTCCTGACTCCTTTCTATCATAGCTGCGATGCTCTGTGTCCTGACTCCTTTCTATCTTAGCTGCGATGCTCTGCGTGTCCCGACTTCTTTCTATCATAGCTGCGATGCTCTGCGTGTCCTGACTCCTTTCTATCATAGCTGCGATGCTCTGCGGGTCCTGACTCCTTTCTATCATAGCTGCGATGCTCTGCGTGTCCTGACTCCTTTCTATCATAGCTGTGATGCTCTGCGTGTCCTGACTCCTTTCTATCATATCTGTGATGCTCTGCGTGTCCTGACTCCTTTCTATCATAGCTGCGATGCTCTGCGTGTCCTGACTCCTTTCTATCATAGCTGCGATGCTCTACGTGTCCTGACTCCTTTCTATCATAGCTGCGATGCTCTGCGTGTCCTGACTCCTTTCTATCATAGCTGCGATGCTCTGCGTCTCCTGACTCCTTTCTATCATAGCTGCGATGCTCTGCGTGTCCTGACTCCTTTCTATCATAGCTGCGATGCTCTGCGTGTCCTGACTCCTTTCTATCATAGCTGCGATGCTCTGCGTGTCCTGACTCCTACCATAGCTGCAATGCTCTGCGTGTCCTGACTCCTTTCTATCATAGCTGCGATGCTCTGCGTGTCCTGACTCCTTTCTATCATAGCTGCGATGCTCTGCGTGTCCTGACTCCTTTCTATCATAGCTGTGATGCTCTGCGTGTCCTGGCTCCTTTCTATCGTAGCTGCGATGCTCTGCGGGTCCTGACTCCTTTCTATCATAGCTGCAATGCTCTGCGTGTCCTGACTCCTTTCTATCATAGCTGCGATGCTCTGCAGGTCCTGACTCCTTTCTATCATAGCTGCGATGCTCTGCAGGTCCTAACCCCTTTCTATCATAGCTGTGATGCTCTGCGTGTCCTGACTCCTTTCTATCATAGCTGCGATGCTCTGCATGTCCTGACTCCTTTCTATCATAGCTGTGATGCTCTGCGTGTCCTGACTCCTTTCTATCATAGCTGCGATGCTCTGCAGGTCCTGACCCCTTTCTATCATAGCTGCGATGCTCTGCGTGTCCTGACTCCTTTCTATCATAGCTGTGACGCTCTGCAGGTCCTGACTCCTTTCTATCATAGCTGCGATGCTCTGTGTCCTGACTCCTTTCTATCTTAGCTGCGATGCTCTGCGTGTCCCGACTTCTTTCTATCATAGCTGCGATGCTCTGCGTGTCCTGACTCCTTTCTATCATAGCTGCGATGCTCTGCGGGTCCTGACTCCTTTCTATCATAGCTGCGATGCTCTGCGGGTCCTGACTCCTTTCTATCATAGCTGTGATGCTCTGCGTGTCCTGACTCCTTTCTATCATATCTGTGATGCTCTGCGTGTCCTGACTCCTTTCTATCATAGCTGCGATGCTCTGCGTGTCCTGACTCCTTTCTATCATAGCTGCGATGCTCTACGTGTCCTGACTCCTTTCTATCATAGCTGCGATGCTCTGCGTGTCCTGACTCCTTTCTATCATAGCTGCGATGCTCTGCGTCTCCTGACTCCTTTCTATCATAGCTGCGATGCTCTGCGTGTCCTGACTCCTTTCTATCATAGCTGCGATGCTCTGCGTGTCCTGACTCCTTTCTATCATAGCTGCGATGCTCTGCGTGTCCTGACTCCTACCATAGCTGCAATGCTCTGCGTGTCCTGACTCCTTTCTATCATAGCTGCGATGCTCTGCGTGTCCTGACTTCTTTCTATCATAGCTGCAATGCTCTGCGTGTCCTGACTCCTTTCTATCATAGCTGTGATGCTCTGCGTGTCCTGACTTCTTTCTATCATAGCTGCGATGCTCTGCGGGTCCTGACTTCTTTCTATCATAGCTGCGATGCTCTGCGTGTCCTGACTCCTTTCTATCATAGCTGCGATGCTCTGCGTGTCCTGACTTCTTTCTATCATAGCTGTGATGCTCTGCGGGTCCTGACCCCTTTGTCGTAGCTGCGATGCTCTGCGTATCCTGACCCTTTTGTCGTAGCTGCGATGCTCTGCGTATCCTGACCCCTTTGTCGTAGCCGCAGCGTTATGGGATCCTGTCCTCACCCTTTTTCCAGCCTCTTTAAGGAGCGCTGCTCTGGATGCAGCTTCTTGCCGTCCGTCTTGTCTTTATGGGTGAATGTAGCGGCCATTCTCCGGTGTGACTGTAGACGCTGCGCAGCTGGCGCCTGAATCTGGCTGACACCCAGCGATGATCGCTGCTCTTGGCGCTCGCGTTCCACGTGGATGCAGGTGTCCGTGTCCCAGTTATGCTTCCATTTATTATTAATGCTGCATATTTTTTTCCTTTCCAAGAATTCTTATTAGAATAACCCCGTCTTTACCGGGAAGCATTTCATACAGTAGACGTCCCGCTGCAGCACAGGGGATGGCACTGCGCTGTGCGAAGCCCCCCAGACGCTGGGGACATTTAGCGGGGAGAGGGGGCAGTGACCGTAAATGTCGTGTTTTGTAGAGCCATTCACTGGAGAGCGGCCAGGACATGGCGGGGGGGGTGGAGAGCGGAGACCAATACACTGGAGAGCGGCCAGGACGTGGCTGCGGGGGGAGCGGAGACCAATACACTGGAGAGCGGCCAGGACGTGGCTGCGGGGGGAGCAGAGACCAATACACTGGAGAGCGACCAGGACGTGGCTGCGGGGGGAGCGGAGACCAATACACTGGAGAGCGGCCAGGACATGGCGGGGGGGTGGAGAGCGGAGACCAATACACTGGAGAGCGGCCAGGACGTGTTTGCGGGGGGGAGCGGAGACCAGTACACTGGAGAGCGACCAGGACGTGGCTGCGGGGGGAGCGGAGACCAATACACTGGAGAGCGGCCAGGACGTGGCTGTGGGGGGAGCGGAGACCAATATACTATAGACTGGCCAGGACGTGTTTGCGGGGGGGGAGAGGAGACCAATACACTGGAGAGCGGCCAGGACGTGGCTGCGGGGGGAGCGGAGACCAATACACTGGAGAGCGGCCAGGACGTGTTTGCGGGGGGGAGCGGAGACCAGTACACTGGAGAGCGGCCAGGACGTGGCTGCGGGGGGAGCGGAGACCAATACACTGGAGAGCGGCCAGGACGTCTTTGCGGCGGGGAGAGGAGACCAATACACTGGAGAGCGGCCAGGACGTGGCTGCGGGGGGAGCGGAGACCAGTACACTGGAGAGCGGCCAGGACGTGGCTGCGGGGGGAGCGGAGACCAATACACTGGAGAGCGGCCAGGACGTGGCTGTGGGGGGAGCGGAGACCAATATACTATAGACTGGCCAGGACGTGTTTGCGGGGGGGGAGAGGAGACCAATACACTGGAGAGCGGCCAGGACGTGGCTGCGGGGGGAGCGGAGACCAATACACTGGAGAGCGGCCAGGACGTGTTTGCGGGGGGGAGCGGAGACCAGTACACTGGAGAGCGACCAGGACGTGGCTGCGGGGGGAGCGGAGACCAATACACTGGAGAGCGGCCAGGACGTGGCTGTGGGGGGAGCGGAGACCAATATACTATAGACTGGCCAGGACGTGTTTGCGGGGGGGAGCGGAGACCAATACACTGGAGAGCGGCCAGGACGTCTTTGCGGGGGGGAGAGGAGACCAATACACTGGAGAGCGGCCAGGACGTGGCTGCGGGGGGAGCGGAGACCAATACACTGGAGAGCGGCCAGGACGTGACTGCGGGGGGAGCGGAGACCAATACACTGGAGAGCAGCCAGGACGTGGCTGCAGGGGGAGCGGAGACCAATACACTGGAGAGCGGCCAGGACGTCTTTGCGGCGGGGAGAGGAGACCAATACACTGGAGAGCGGCCAGGACGTGGCTGCGGGGGGAGCGGAGACCAGTACACTGGAGAGCGGCCAGGACGTGACTGCGGGGGGAGCGGAGACCAGTACACTGGAGAGCGGCCAGGACGTGGCTGCGGGGGGAGCGGAGACCAGTACACTGGAGAGCGGCCAGGACGTGGCTGCGGGGGGAGCGGAGACCAATACACTGGAGAGCGGCCAGGACGTCTTTGCGGCGGGGAGAGGAGACCAATACACTGGAGAGCGGCCAGGACGTGGCTGCGGGGGGAGCGGAGACCAGTACACTGGAGAGCGGCCAGGACGTGGCTGCGGGGGGAGCGGAGACCAATACACTGGAGAGCGGCCAGGACGTGGCTGTGGGGGGAGCGGAGACCAATATACTATAGACTGGCCAGGACGTGTTTGCGGGGGGGGGAGAGGAGACCAATACACTGGAGAGCGGCCAGGACGTGGCTGCGGGGGGAGCGGAGACCAATACACTGGAGAGCGGCCAGGACGTGTTTGCGGGGGGGAGCGGAGACCAGTACACTGGAGAGCGACCAGGACGTGGCTGTGGGGGGAGCGGAGACCAATATACTATAGACTGGCCAGGACGTGTTTGCGGGGGGGAGCGGAGACCAATACACTGGAGAGCGGCCAGGACGTCTTTGCGGGGGGGAGAGGAGACCAATACACTGGAGAGCGGCCAGGACGTGGCTGCGGGGGGAGCGGAGACCAATACACTGGAGAGCGGCCAGGACGTGACTGCGGGGGGAGCGGAGACCAATACACTGGAGAGCAGCCAGGACGTGGCTGCAGGGGGAGCGGAGACCAATACACTGGAGAGCAGCCAGGACGTGGCTGCAGGGGGAGCAGAGACCAATACACTGGAGAGCAGCCAGGACGTGGCTTCGGGGGGAGCGGAGACCAATACACTGGAGAGCGGCCAGGACGTGACTGCGGGGGGAGCGGAGACCAATACACTGGAGAACGGCCAGGATGTGGCTGGGGGGGGAGCGGAGACCAATACACTGGAGAACGGCCAGGATGTGGCTGGGGGGGGAGCGGAGACCAATACACTGGAGAGCGGCCAGGACGTGACTGCGGGGGGAGCGGAGACCAATACACTGGAGAGCGGCCAGGATGTGCCTGGGGGGGAGCGGAGACCAATACACTGGAGAGCGGCCAGGACATGGCTGCGGGGGGAGCGGCCAGGACGTGGCTGCGGAGGGAGCGGAGACCAATATACTGGAGACTGGCCAGGGCGTGACTGCGGGGGGAGTGGAGACCAATACAATGGAGAGCGGCCAGGACGTGGCTGCGGGGGGGAAGCGGAGACCAATGCACTGGAGAGTGGCCAGGACGTGGCTGCGGGGGGGGAGCGGAGACCAATGCACTGGAGAGTGGCCAGGACGTGGCTGCGGGGGGAGCGGAGACCAATACACTGGAGAGCGGCCAGGACGTGTTTGCGGGGGGAGCGGAGACCAATACACTGGAGAGCGGCCAGGACGTGGCTGCGGGGGGGGAGCGGAGACCAATGCACTGGAGAGTGGCCAGGACGTGGCTGGGGGGAGCGGAGACCAATATACTGGAGACTGGCCAGGACGTGGCTGCGGGGGGAGTGGAGACCAATGCACTGGAGAGCGGCAGGACGTGGCTGGGGGGGAGCGGAGACCAATACACTGGAGACTGGCCAGGACGTGGCTGCGGGGGGGAGCGGAGACCAATACACTGGAGAGCGGCCAGGACGTGGCTGCGGGGGGAGCAGAGACCAATATACTGGAGAGCGGCCAGGACGTGGCTGCGGGGGGAGCGGAGACCAATGCACTGAAGAGCGACCAGGACGTGGCTGCGGGGGCAGCGGAGACCAATGCACTGGAGACCGGCCAGGACGTGGCTGCGGGGGGGAGCAGAGACCAATACACTGGAGAGTGGCCAGGACGTGGCTGCGGGGGGAGCGGAGACCAATATACTGGAGAACGGCCAGGATGTGGCTGGGGGGGGAGCGGAGACCAATATACTGGAGAGCGGCCAGGACGTGGCTGCGGGGGGAGCGGAGACCAATGCACTGGAGAGCGGCCAGGACGTGGCTGGGGGGGGAGCGGAGACCAATACACTGGAGAGCGGCCAGGACGTCTTTGCGGCGGGGAGAGGAGACCAATACACTGGAGAGCGGCCAGGACGTGGCTGCGGGGGGAGCGGAGACCAGTACACTGGAGAGCGGCCAGGACGTGGCTGCGGGGGGAGCGGAGACCAATACACTGGAGAGCGGCCAGGACGTGGCTGTGGGGGGAGCGGAGACCAATATACTATAGACTGGCCAGGACGTGTTTGCGGGGGGGGGAGAGGAGACCAATACACTGGAGAGCGGCCAGGACGTGGCTGCGGGGGGAGCGGAGACCAATACACTGGAGAGCGGCCAGGACGTGTTTGCGGGGGGGAGCGGAGACCAGTACACTGGAGAGCGACCAGGACGTGGCTGTGGGGGGAGCGGAGACCAATATACTATAGACTGGCCAGGACGTGTTTGCGGGGGGGAGCGGAGACCAATACACTGGAGAGCGGCCAGGACGTCTTTGCGGGGGGGAGAGGAGACCAATACACTGGAGAGCGGCCAGGACGTGGCTGCGGGGGGAGCGGAGACCAATACACTGGAGAGCGGCCAGGACGTGACTGCGGGGGGAGCGGAGACCAATACACTGGAGAGCAGCCAGGACGTGGCTGCAGGGGGAGCGGAGACCAATACACTGGAGAGCAGCCAGGACGTGGCTGCAGGGGGAGCAGAGACCAATACACTGGAGAGCAGCCAGGACGTGGCTTCGGGGGGAGCGGAGACCAATACACTGGAGAGCGGCCAGGACGTGACTGCGGGGGGAGCGGAGACCAATACACTGGAGAACGGCCAGGATGTGGCTGGGGGGGGAGCGGAGACCAATACACTGGAGAACGGCCAGGATGTGGCTGGGGGGGGAGCGGAGACCAATACACTGGAGAGCGGCCAGGACGTGACTGCGGGGGGAGCGGAGACCAATACACTGGAGAGCGGCCAGGATGTGCCTGGGGGGGAGCGGAGACCAATACACTGGAGAGCGGCCAGGACATGGCTGCGGGGGGAGCGGCCAGGACGTGGCTGCGGAGGGAGCGGAGACCAATATACTGGAGACTGGCCAGGGCGTGACTGCGGGGGGAGTGGAGACCAATACAATGGAGAGCGGCCAGGACGTGGCTGCGGGGGGGAAGCGGAGACCAATGCACTGGAGAGTGGCCAGGACGTGGCTGCGGGGGGGGAGCGGAGACCAATGCACTGGAGAGTGGCCAGGACGTGGCTGCGGGGGGAGCGGAGACCAATACACTGGAGAGCGGCCAGGACGTGTTTGCGGGGGGAGCGGAGACCAATACACTGGAGAGCGGCCAGGACGTGGCTGCGGGGGGGGAGCGGAGACCAATGCACTGGAGAGTGGCCAGGACGTGGCTGGGGGGAGCGGAGACCAATATACTGGAGACTGGCCAGGACGTGGCTGCGGGGGGAGTGGAGACCAATGCACTGGAGAGCGGCAGGACGTGGCTGGGGGGGAGCGGAGACCAATACACTGGAGACTGGCCAGGACGTGGCTGCGGGGGGGAGCGGAGACCAATACACTGGAGAGCGGCCAGGACGTGGCTGCGGGGGGAGCAGAGACCAATATACTGGAGAGCGGCCAGGACGTGGCTGCGGGGGGAGCGGAGACCAATGCACTGAAGAGCGACCAGGACGTGGCTGCGGGGGCAGCGGAGACCAATGCACTGGAGACCGGCCAGGACGTGGCTGCGGGGGGGAGCAGAGACCAATACACTGGAGAGTGGCCAGGACGTGGCTGCGGGGGGAGCGGAGACCAATACACTGGAGAACGGCCAGGATGTGGCTGGGGGGGGAGCGGAGACCAATATACTGGAGAGCGGCCAGGACGTGGCTGCGGGGGGAGCGGAGACCAATGCACTGGAGAGCGGCCAGGACGTGGCTGGGGGGGGAGCGGAGACCAATACACTGGAGAGTGGCCAGGACGTGGCTGCGGGGGGAGCGGAGACCAATACACTGGAGAACGGCCAGGATGTGGCTGGGGGGGGAGCGGAGACCAATATACTGGAGAGCGGCCAGGACGTGGCTGCGGGGGGAGCGGAGACCAATGCACTGGAGAGCGGCCAGGACGTGGCTGGGGGGGGAGCGGAGACCAATACACTGGAGAGTGGCCAGGACGTGGCTGCGGGGGGAGCAGAGACCAATATACTGGAGAGTGGCCAGGACGTGGCTGCGGGGGGAGCGGAGACCCATACACTGGAGAGCGGCCAGGATGTGGCTGCGGGGGGGAGCGGAGACCCATACACTGGAGAGTGGCCAGGACGTGGCTGGGGGGGAGCAGAGACCAATACACTGGAGAGCGGCCAGGACGTGGCTGCGGGGGGGAGCGGAGACCAATACACTGGAGAGCGGCCAGGACGTGGCTGCGGGGGGGAGCGGAGACCAATGCACTGGAGAGTGGCCAGGACGTGGCTGCGGGGGGAGCGGAGACCAATACACTGGAGAGCGGCCAGGACGTGGCTGCGGGGGGGGAGCGGAGACCAATACACTGGAGAGCGGCCAGGACGTGGCTGCGGGGGGAGCGGAGACCAATGCACTGGAGAGCGGCCAGGACGTGGCTGCGGGGGGAGTGGAGACCAATGCACTGGAGAGCGGCCAGGACGTGGCTGCGGGGGGAGCGGAGATCAATATACTGGAGAGCGGCCAGGACGTGGCTGCGGGGGGAGCGGAGATCAATACACTGGAGAGCAGCCAGGACGTGGCTGCGGGGGGAGCGGAGACCAATACACTGGAGAGCGGCCAGGACGTGGCTGCGGGGGGAGCGGAGATCAATATACTGGAGAGCGGCCAGGACGTGGCTGCGGGGGGAGCGGAGACCAATACACTGGAGAGCAGCCAGGACGTGGCTGCGGGGGGAGCGGAGACCATTCAGTGTCTTATCACATCCATCTTTTTTTCTTTGTCTACAAATTTTCAAAAGACAAAATGTCACAAAACTGAATTCTTAGATGGGACCAAGAAGCTCCTGAAATGTCTCCTCGCTCCTGCCATGGCTGTACAGTCAGTGCTGGCGCCCCCTAGTGCCGGACCATCGTGTGCCCCGTGCCTACGTCCGAGCTTCTCCAGAGGGGGCAGATGTGCGGTGAGTCCCGTGTATTATGGAGACCGGCGTGTAGGTGAAATGTAGGTCAGAGATAATCTCCCGCTGGATTCTGTTATCGGCAGTTCTTACTTCATTTTAGTGTGGATTAGACAGATCAGAGAGTCCAGAGATGCTTCAGCGAGGAGCGGAGCCGGGTCTGCGCCTCTCACAACTCCTGCTTTTATGTCGCTTGTTAAATCCGCGCATCAACAAATAAAGAAAAAGCGAAATCGCAGAAGACACCAATATAAAGCTTCTGTAAGAGGAGTGCATGGAGAGATGAGACCGTGTCTCCGGCACTTCACTGATGGCAGCATCACTCATAACAGGGGCGCAAAGTTACCTCCTTGTGCCACTAATACTCAGACCGCAGAGTGACTGCTTCCCGGGGTCAGATGATGGGCGACAGCCATAACCTGCATAATGTGTAGTGATGGGGGTGTTATAGGTGGGATGTATGATGTGGAGTGATCGGGATATTATAGGTGGGATGTATGATGTGTAGTGATGGGGGTGTTATAGGTGGGATGTGTAGTGATGGGGGTGTTATAGGTGGGATGTATGATGTGGAGTGATCGGGATATTATAGGTGGGATGTATGATGTGTAGTGATAGGGGTGTTATAGGTGCGGATGTGTCGTGATGGGGGTATTATAGGTGGGGATGTGTAGTGATGGGGGTGTTATAGGTGGGATGTGTAGTGATGGGGGTGTTATAGGTGGGATGTGTAGTGATGGGGGTGTTATAGGTGGGATGTGTAGTGATGGGGGTGTTATAGGTGGGATGTGTAGTGATGGGGGTATTATAGGTGGGGATGTGTAGTGATGGGGGTATTATAGATGGGGATGTGTAGTGATGGGGGTGTTATAGGTGGGATGTATGATGTGTAGTGATGGGGGTGTTATAGGTGGGATGTGTAGTGATGGGGGTGTTATAGGTGGGATGTATGATGTGTAGTGATGGGGATGTTATAGGTGGGATGTGTAGTGATGGGGGTGTTATAGGTGGGATGTGTAGTGATGGGGGTGTTATAGGTGGGATGTGTAGTGATGGGGGTGTTATAGGTGGGATGTATGATGTGTAGTGATGGGGGTGTTATAGGTGGGATGTGTAGTGATGGGGGTGTTATAGGTGGGATGTGTAGTGATGGGGGTGTTATAGGTGGGATGTATGATGTGTAGTGATGGGGGTGTTATAGGTGGGATGTATGATGTGTAGTGATGGGGGTGTTATAGGTGGGATGTGTAGTGATGGGGTTGTTATAGGTGGGATGTGTAGTGATGGGGGTGTTATAGGTGGGATGTATGATGTGTAGTGATGGGGGTGTTATAGGTGGGATGTGTAGTGATGGGGGTGTTATAGGTGGGATGTGTAGTGATGGGGGTGTTATATAGGTGGGATGTGTAGTGATGGGGGTGTTATAGGTGGGATGTGTAGTGATGGGGGTGTTATAGGTGGGATGTGTAGTGATGGGGGTGTTATAGGTGGGATGTGTAGTGATGGGGGTGTTATAGGTGGGATGTGTAGTGATGGGGGTATTATAGGTGGGGATGTGTAGTGATGGGGGTATTATAGATGGGGATGTGTAGTGATGGGGGTGTTATAGGTGGGATGTATGATGTGTAGTGATGGGGGTGTTATAGGTGGGATGTATGATGTGTAGTGATGGGGGTGTTATAGGTGGGATGTGTAGTGATGGGGGTGTTATAGGTGGGATGTGTAGTGATGGGGGTGTTATAGGTGGGATGTGTAGTGATGGGGGTGTTATAGGTGGGATGTGTAGTGATGGGGGTGTTATAGGTGGGATGTATGATGTGTAGTGATGGGGGTGTTATAGGTGGGATGTGTAGTGATGGGGGTGTTATAGGTGGGATGTGTAGTGATGGGGGTGTTATATAGGTGGGATGTGTAGTGATGGGGGTGTTATAGGTGGGATGTGTAGTGATGGGGGTGTTATAGGTGGGATGTGTATTGATGGGGGTGTTATAGGTGGGATGTGTAGTGATGGGGGTGTTATAGGTGGGATGTGTAGTGATGGGGGTGTTATAGGTGGGATGTGTAGTGATGGGGGTGTTATAGGTGGGATGTATGATGTGTAGTGATGGGGGTGTTATAGGTGGGATGTATGATGTGTAGTGATGGGGGTGTTATAGGTGGGATGTATGATGTGTAGTGATGGGGGTGTTATAGGTGGGATGTGTAGTGATGGGGGTGTTATAGGTGGGATGTGTAGTGATGGGGGTGTTATAGGTGGGATGTGTAGTGATGGGGGTGTTATATAGGTGGGATGTGTAGTGATGGGGGTGTTATATAGGTGGGATGTGTAGTGATGGGGGTGTTATAGGTGGGATGTGTAGTGATGGGGGTGTTATAGGTGGGATGTGTAGTGATGGGGGTGTTATAGGTGGGATGTGTAGTGATGGGGGTGTTATAGGTGGGATGTATGATGTGTAGTGATGGGGGTGTTATAGGTGGGATGTGTAGTGATGGGGGTGTTATAGGTGGGATGTATGATGTGTAGTGATGGGGGTGTTATAGGTGGGATGTGTAGTGATGGGGGTGTTATAGGTGGGATGTGTAGTGATGGGGGGTGTTATAGGTGGGATGTGTAGTGATGGGGGTGTTATAGGTGGGATGTATGATGTGTAGTGATGGGGGTCTTATAGGTGGGATGTGTAGTGATGGGGGTGTTATAGGTGGGATGTATGATGTGTAGTGATGGGGTGTTATAGGTGGGATGTGTAGTGATGGGGGGTGTTATAGGTGGGATGTGTAGTGATGGGGGTGTTATAGGTGGGATGTGTAGTGATGGGGGTGTTATAGGTGGGATGTGTAGTGATGGGGGTGTTATAGGTGGGATGTGTAGTGATGGGGGTGTTATAGGTGGGATGTATGATGTGTAGTGATGGGGGTGTTATAGATGGGGATGTGTAGTGATGGGGGGTGTTATAGGTGGGATGTGTAGTGATGGGGGTGTTATAGGTGGGATGTGTAGTGATGGGGGTGTTATAGGTGGGATGTGTAGTGATGGGGGTGTTATAGGTGGGATGTATGATGTGTAGTGATGGGGGTGTTATAGATGGGGATGTGTAGTGATGGGGGGTGTTATAGGTGGGATGTGTAGTGATGGGGGTGTTATAGGTGGGATGTGTAGTGATGGGGGTGTTATAGGTGGGATGTGTAGTGATGGGGGTGTTATAGGTGGGATGTGTAGTGATGGGGGTGTTATAGGTGGGATGTATGATGTGTAGTGATGGGGGTGTTATAGATGGGGATGTGTAGTGATGGGGGGGTGTTATAGGTGGGATGTGTAGTGATGGGGGTGTTATAGGTGGGATGTGTAGTGATGGGGGTGTTATAGGTGGGATGTGTAGTGATGGGGGTGTTATAGGTGGGATGTGTAGTGATGGGGGTGTTATAGGTGGGATGTGTAGTGATGGGGGTGTTATAGGTGGGATGTGTAGTGATGGGGGGTGTTATAGGTGGGATGTGTAGTGATGGGGGTGTTATAGGTGGGATGTGTAGTGATGGGGGTGTTATAGGTGGGATGTGTAGTGATGGGGGTGTTATAGGCGGGATGTGTAGTGATGGCGGTGTTATAGGCGGGATGTGTAGTGATGGGGGTGTTATAGGTGGGATGTGTGATGTTGATGTCTTCTCTCCCCAGGCCCCACGTTGCTGCTCACCAGTGACAATATAAAGCAGCGCCTGGGATCGGCCGCTCTGGACAGGTCTGTGCATTATACACGTTGTGTCTGATACTTGCATATCATTGTAGACAAATCACAGTGAGGACAAATGCCTGAACCCTCCATGAGGGGCCCGGGGCCCGTACATTCCCCGCCAGGCTCCACCATAGTGTGCCCGGGTCTCCGCCCGTCCAGTGACCGGCGTCTGTGTCATCTTCTCTGGTTTGTGTTTGGCAGTGTCCACGAGTACAGACTCTCCAGCTGGCTGGGCCAACAAGAAGACATCCACCGGATCGTGCTGTATCAGTCCGACTATTACCTCACGCCGTGGACCCAGCGCTGCATCCGGCAAGCTGACTGCATCCTCATTGTGGGGGTGGGGGAGCAGGAGCCCACGGTGGGGGAGGTGAGAGGAGAAATATACTAATAACCTAATGGGTAAACACTGGAGCTCTCAGCCCACCATGTAGACCCCCCCAAGGCTCTCGCCAAATCGCAGAATTATTGATCCCTGCAGCCCCTACATTTCTTCCCGTACATCTGCTGCAGGTGCAGGGATAATGCTCAGTCCGTATTTCTTCCATGACACGACCGTCACACGGTAGCCGCATGGCCCGGACCACTCACATATGAGACAATACCTCCCAGCATTTTGGGGTTTCGCCTACAGCCTTCTACTTGTGACATTTAGGAATAGAAGCTCCCGTCTTGGTTAAGTTACTTACTTCATTGTATATTGTTTTTTTATCATTAAAGCTTGAAAAAATGTTGGAGAACACAGCGGTCCGGGCTCAAAAGCAGCTGATCCTCCTCCATAAAGAGGACGGCCCCCCTCCGTCCCGCACCGTGGAGTGGCTGAATATGAGAAGCTGGTGCTCGGGGCATCTGCACCTCTGCTGCCCGCACAGAGTCTTCTCCAAGAGGAGTCTGCCCAAGCTGGTAAGGGCCTGCACCCCGACAGTGGAAGAGATAACAAAGCGCTCTGGAGCGGGGGACAAATGTTTCCCAATGTGGCTTTTACCAGATGTAGGATTTTTTTTTTGGGGGGGGGGGGGGTGTCACATCTCACTCTCCCCCCCTTCCTGGAGGAGTTTTCACTTTGATACATTTTGCAACTTTTTTTTTTTTTAGTGCAGGAAAGAAAAGAGCAGCTTTGATTTTTTTGCGCTAAAATCATGACCGACATTTGCCATTGTGAAGGATTTGGTGCAAAAAGAAAAGGCAAATACCATAAAAAAAAAAAAGGGACTTTAATAAATCACAAATAATGAATCGGAGCCTGTATGTCTTTAAAGGGAACCGGTCAGGCGCAATATGCAGCCAGGACCACGAGCAGCTCTGGGTGTATATTGCTAATCCCTGCCCAACCGTCCCTGTATAGAGTAGCATAGATAAAGAGAGCCTTAAGCTGGGTTTACACACTGCAACATCTCAAACGACATCGATGTAACGTCACCGGTTTGGTGACGCAATAGCGATGTTGTTTGCGATGTTGCAGTGTGTGAATCCTATCAGCGACCCGGCCCCTGCTGTGAAGTTGCTGGAAGTTGCTGATCACTACACGTCGTTCAGGACCATTCCTAGATCCTTTGTTTCCAGCTGTGCAGCATGAAGTTTCAGTGTGTGAATCCTTTTCAGCGACTTTGTTAGCAACTTCCCTTTCAAAAGGCTGCTTATCAACGTCCCCAACAACCAGCTAGGTCGCTCTGCAGGTCCGGATCGCTGGTAAGTTGTTGGCCAGGTTTGCCGGTTTGAACGCTCACCAGAGACTTAGCAGAGACTTAGGGAGGTCGCTATTGCGTCACCAAACCGGTGACGTTACAGCGATGTCCTTTGCGATGTTGCAGCGTGTAAACCCAGCTTTAGAAAAAGTATTTCTACAGATCCCATGTGGTATGCTAATGAGGCCAGGGACTAGTTGCAAGGGCGTTAGTTCCCTTGGCTAGTCGGCCCTCTCAGCCCCCGTGGGCGTGCTAACATGCTAATGAATGTGCAGCGTCAGAGGCACAGTCAATCTCGCCTCTCTCCTGACATCACAGCCAATGCTGGACTTCGTCTCGGTGAGCGCGACCATGCCTCTGACGCTGCACATTCATTAGCATGTTAGCATGACCACGAGGGCTGACTAGCCAAGGGAACTAACGCCCTTGCGACTAATCCATGGCCTCCTTAGCATATTATAAAGGATCTTTAGAAATACGTTTTCTCAAGAACCCTTTATCTATGCTACTAGATACAGGGACGGTTAGGCAGGGATTAGCAGTACGCACCCAGAACTGCTCGTGGGTCTCACTGCATACAGGACCTGACAGGTTCCCTTTAAAGCGTATCTCAAAAAAGAAAAATAATTCTCGTTCAGGACCTGGCCGTTGCACTCATTTTTCGGAGTTGCTCGGCAGCACGGACCGTCTGAGATCGGAGCTGCCGGCAGCGCTGAACTGCACAGTTCTGCTCCATGCTCTTAGCTCCCGGCTTTATTCTGTGAGTGGAAGCTGTTTTATCCGGCAACTCTTATTCTTGCACTGAAGACGGCAGCCCAGGAGCAGGACGCTGCCCGGTTTATTGCATCTCACAGCACTGAAGCCGGCAGCCCAGGAGCAGGACACTGCCCGCTTTATTGCATCTCACAGCACTGAAGACAGCAGCCCAGGAGCAGGACGCTGCCCGGTTTATTGCATCTCACAGCACTGAAGCCGGCAGCCCAGGAGCAGGACGCTGCCCGCTTTATTGCATCTCACAGCACTGAAGACGGCAGCCCAGGAGCAGGACACTGCCCGCTTTATTGCGTCTCACAGCACTGAAGATGGCAGCCCAGGAGCAGGACGCTGCCCGCTTTATTGCATCTCACAGCACTGAAGATGGCAGCCCAGGAGCAGGACACTGCCCGCTTTATTGCATCTCACAGCACTGACTTCCGTCGGTCCGTACTGTAGGTTTGCGGCTGTAACAGTGATTTAGAAAACTCTTATCCCGCCAGGAGCTGTGTTGTGGTCATATTGCGGTATGTCAGGGGTGTACAGTATATATGTAACCCCCTGTACAGTGCAGTAGGACGGCCGTTTAGAATGCCTTGGCGGCCATGTTTACACCTCCTGTATAAATCATTGTAATATCCGCGTTGCTATAGTAACTGTCTCCCGACTAGTGCGTCCGCCGCTCGGTGCAGAGGATGAGACACCCGGCTTATTTCCTTCTGCAGAGACAGATTTTGGGATTTGTTCTGACGCTCTCGCTGATGGAGCTGTGTATATGATTAGGGAGGAGGAAGCCGCCGACAACTGTTTTACTTTGCAGTCACTTAACCCCAAATTAGCGGCACTTTACCTTCTAATCAACATGACAAAAAGCGAAGCGACTAATGTCATTTCCATCAGGGAGTAATCATCCGCCATGGATATCTCTGCCGCTCCGCTCGGTCTAGGCTCGCGTGCCGTTCTGGAAACTTGGGGGGCAATAGTAGCCATATTGGTCGTCACCCAGCTTTTCCAGGAACCCGTCTAACTAACATGGCCTTGCAAACTCCTCTTCACCCGTTTTTTGTCTAATGAGGCTTCTTATTTGGATACAAACTTACAATAGTATTCTGTTTTACTGTTCCGTTTATTTTGTATACGGGGACTTATGTTTGTTTTTCTTGCTCCTGTTTTGACAGATTGAGATGTATGAGCGAGTGTCTCACAAGCCACCGGACCGTCACTGTGATTTCTCCCGCCTGGCCCGTGTCCTGACTGGGAACACCATCGCCCTGGTACTAGGAGGAGGAGGCGCCAGGTACCTGCTGCATTTTGCTTCATTGAGGAATGCAGGGTTTTTTTCCACCAAGTCGTAAAATGATCGATCACTTACAATTAGAGGTGGCTGAATACATTTACCCTCTTGGGTTTAGTAGTTTATACATTGGAATATAATTGCTAAAACTCCTGACATTAACTGTTTATACTGTGGAGACACGGGGGTCAGTGGGTGCTCTCTTGTGGAGACACGGGGGTCAGTGGGTGTTCTCCTGTGGAGACACGGGGGTCAGTGGGTGCTCTCCTGTGGAGACACGGGGGTCAGTGGGTGCTCTCCTGTGGAGACACGGGGGTCAGTGGGTGCTCTCCTGTGGAGACACGGGGGTCAGTGGGTGCTCTCCTGTGGAGACACGGGGGTCAGTGGGTGCTCTCCTGTGGAGAGACGGGGGTCAGTGGGTGCTCTCCTGTGGAGAGACGGGGGTCAGTGTGTGCTCTCCTGTGGAGACACGGGGTTCAGTGGTTGCTCTCCTGTGGAGACACGGGGGTCAGTGGGTGCTCTCGTCCACTGGCCCGGCCGCCTTTAGAAAGACAGCGTGGCTCAGGGCTCATCCCAACTGAACGCCGGCCTCCTTAACCGTGGGCGGAACACTACTCAGACAACACAGGGTGAGGGAACCACAATATTAAGACTTTATTGGATCCCCAAACAATTAACGGCACATAACACATAACCAGCAAAACACCAAATGTAACAAGCAACAGAGTCTGCCCCTTCCGCTGGCTCACCAGGGATTAGAATGTCCATGCCTCAGAGGTTCCAGGGCTACTTACTCCAATCCAGCAGCACCCCGCTTTTGGTGGGCACCCACTGAGAAAGGAATGACGCCAGATTTAGGAAGCTGGCTGAGGTCTGCAAAGTCTGTAGCCAGGTGACCAAATTGTCCCAACCTGGGTTTCTTCCTTAGGTAGTCCTTGATATCAAAGCCGAATCCTTGCATTCAGTGCTGAAGTCCATGTAGTGATATAATCCAGGCTTGCCAATAGGATCTGCAGGTCCTAGATTGGTAGCATGTAGCCAGAGTCTCCCTGAGCAATGGACAGTCCTCCTTCTTATACCCCTGAGCTCTTCATTCAGACCATTTGGGGTCTTCACGATTGGTGGAAAGACTGGGCTCTTATTGGCTAGATTTCAAGCTATATTCAAATATCCAGAGACAAGTGTGAGACAGGTAAGTTACATCACATCTAGCAATTCACTTAGGGCTGGTTCACACTAAGCGACAGCGACAACGAGGTCGCTGTTACATCACCATTTTCTGTGACGTAACAGCGACCTTGTAAGTCGCTGTTATGATCGCTGCTTAGCTGTCAAACACAGCAGCCGAAGCAGCGATCATAACCGCGAGAGCAGGGAGCCGCGCACACTGCTTAGCGCTGGCTCCTTGCTCTCCTAGCTACAGTACACATCGGGTTAATTAACCCGATGTGTACTGCAGCTACATGTGCAGAGAGCAGGGAGCCGCGCACACTGCTTAGCGCTGGCTCCTTGCTCTCCTAGCTACAGTACACATCGGGTTAATTAACCCGATGTGTACAGCAGCTACATGTGCAGAGAGCCGGAGCCGGCAGCACAGGCAGCGTGAGAGCTGCGGAGGCTGGTAACTAAGGTAAATATCGGGTAACCACCTTGGTTACCCGATGTTTACCCTGGTTACAGCTTACCGCAGCTGTCAGACGCCGGCTCCTGCTCCCTGCTCGCTTCATTTCGTCGCTCTCTCGCTGTCACACACAGCGATCTGTGTGTCACAGTGGGAGAGCGCCTTTGAAGAAAATGAACCAGGGCTGTGTGTAACGAGCAGTGATCTCGCAGCAGGGGCCAGATCGCTGCTCAGTGTCACACACAGCGAGATCGCTAATGAGGTCACTGTTGCGTCACCAAAACCGTGCCTTAGCAGCGATTTCGGTAGCGATCTCGCTATGTGTGAAGCACCCCTTAGTAATACAATGGGAAGTTCACATGATTCAGTTATCTGGGTGTCTGGCCTTCAGTGGCCAAAACAATTACATGAGTCAACAATAGTCTTGTAGAAACAATGAGGGCTTATCCCCCATCTATAAACAAACTATCTTCATGTCTGGCTGAATTTTAAGAAATGTAACCCTTGCTAAGCATTGACAGAGTCCAGGTTGTCACATATACGATCTATGAGTGCGAATTGCAGGATAAAAAGTAAATTTGCCTTCACTTATTTCCCTGCCTCCTGCTTGTACGAGCTGACGGGGAGAGACTTATCACAGGCGGAGAAACCATATCAAAAAGTAATTATTATGGCAGAATTGCCATTATGTGTAATAGTCTGCACTAAAAGACAAATCTACTGTAGTGTTGTTTTAGTGCAGGATTTCTGACCCGACGGTTGTCACAGTAGAGGAGTATAAAGTATATACCGTACATGTGAGTGTGTGACCTTACACTGTACAAGATTAGACAATATGGCTGCTTTCTTGCAGAAACAGCGCCACACCCGTCCATAGGTTGAGTCTGGTATTGCAGGTTTGCACTCTTGAGGTGAGTGTAGCGAAGCTGCAATACCCTGCACAACCTATGGATGGCTGTGGCGCTGTTTCTATAAGGCTGCAGCCATGTTTTTTTTTTCTATTCCTGTTCACCCTTTCTTTGCATTCTTCTTTTTTTTTTTTTTTTCTGGCCAGACATCCAATCTTGTAAATTTTAATAGCGGGTCGATTCTTCGGGAACTGCTCCAAGGAATCGTCACATTAGTGTAAAGGATACACATGTTGTGCGGGTTTATTAATGACCTTTCCTGTCCTGAGCTTCTTACACAGGATTTTCACGGGTCCTTTGTGACAGAAGAGGTCCTTTGTTGCGTCCCCTGCAGGTAGCCGGAGCGGCGCGGCCGGGGATGAATCGGCACATTCATTCCATTATCCTTCCTTCTGCCGCGCAGTCTATGGATGACATAAAGGACGGGGCCGCTCCGTCCCTCCGCGCTCACACCATCCAGGGAATTTCAGGTCGGACTGTGGAAACATGGAGGATGCCGCTCTCCCTAAACACAATGCCGCCCCCACACATACACTCAGTGCGTGGGCCGGGCATCTGTTACCGGCTCCTGCTTAAAGGGCAAACGTCACCGGGAGAAGAGCCGTGTCTTTATAAGGGGATCGCTGCACATGATGCCTTTATGGGTGGTCTACTTAACAGAATAATAGTGAGGGGTAGAGACGCTATATCACACTGCCATTATTATATGTTATCAGACCAGTGGCTTCAAAGCTGAGGACATGCTGGGAGTTGTAGTTTACCAAAGACGCTTAGAAAACCCTCCAGATATTGTGAACTGATTTTCGCTGTTTGTATGGGCCGGGGTGATGGCTGATGTCGGAGGGTTGTGTGCCGGGGTGATGGCTGATGTCGGAGGGTTGTGTGCCGGGGTGATGGCTGATGTCGGAGGGTTGTGTGCCGGGGTGATGGCTGATGTCGGGGGGTTGTGTGCCGGGGTGATGGCTGATGTCGGGGGGTTGTGTGCCGGGGTGATGGCTGATGTCGGAGGGTTGTGTGCCGGGGTGATGGCTGATGTCGGAGGGCTGTGTGCCGGGGTGTTGGCTGATGTCGGAGGGTTGTGTGCCGGGGTGATGGCTGATGTCGGAAGGTTGTGTGCCGGGGTGATGGCTGATGTCGGAGGGTTGTGTGCCGGGGTGATGGCTGATGTCGGGGGGTTGTGTGCCGGGGTGATGGCTGATGTCGGGGGGTTGTGTGCCGGGGTGATGGCTGATGTCGGGGGGTTGTGTGCCGGGGTGATGGCTGATGTTGGAGGGTTGTGTGCCGGGGTGATGGCTGATGTCGGGGGGGTTGTGTGCCGGGGTGATGGCTGATGTCGGGGGGTTGTGTGCCGGGGGTGATGGCTGATGTCGGAGGGTTGTTAGTTCAGGTCAGTAGAACCGGAGCGACCACTGACTCGGGAAGGTCTCCATCGTCTGATCGACACTTTGCCTCGGAGGTGGTATTTTCCGGCTCGCCCGACGCACACTGGGTGGATAAATGAATAATGAGCGCAATCTCCCTGATCTGCCCAAAGGCTGCACTTAAGATCCTCCACCACTGATTGCCTTGTGAAGCCGTCATGTGAGGGCTGCGTGCCATCGTCTGAGGATTTATAGATCCCGGGACGGATCGTTTCTGAGCGCAACGTCTCACCCCATCTCCTGCAGGTGTCGTTCGGTTCTATAATTGAAAAGGTTAATTGCGGATGATGTATTAGCAACATTATTCCTGAGCCATAACTACGAAGCCTTTTATATCGGGCCCCTCCAGCCAGAATTAACATTTGCTGGGATACTTACTGCTTCCAGTCTATTACAGGTCTATGGCTGCTGGACCTCCTCCGAACCAGATCCATTCCTCGGCCTCTGCCGATCTGCTCCTAGCAAGGATGGGGGGTGGGTACATGAGCCCAAGGGACACAACGGGGGTCCACAGTGCTGGTTATTAGCAAAGGAAGATACAGAAGTGACATTTGGTGCATGAACCATCATAAATATTTGCTGCTGCTCTGCAGATTATGATCCAGGATCAGGACCCAGTTATAGTCCAAGGTAGGTACCCGGTGGTCAGGAGCCGGTTGGGCCCCGAGGCCCGGAGCCGGTTGGGCCCCGGGGCCGGGAGGCGGTTGGGCCCCGGGGCCGGGAGGCGGTTGGGCCCCGGGGCCGGGAGGCGGTTGGGCCCCGGGGCCGGGAGGCGGTTGGGCCCCGGGGCCGGGAGGCGGTTGGGCCCCGGGGCCGGGAGGCGGTTGGGCCCCGGGGCCGGGAGGCGGTTGGGCCCCGGGGCCGGGAGCCGGTTGGGCGCCGGGGCCGGGTGAATACACCCCTCACAAGCCGCCATTCAGATGGCACAAATATCACAGCAACGCTCTGTGAGCGGAGAGGACGTGCAGCAGATGAGCGTCGCACAGCCGTGCACACAGCAGACAATCAGCCGGGACATGGAATAAACACTGTGCAGACATCGCCCGCAGCCGTATGCATGTCCTACACCAGACCCCGACCCGTTTCTGTGACTTCCAGATTACAGATCACACGTTGCGGCTTCAAGCAGCAGATCACCTCCTTAAGTGTATCCCAGAGGATCTGGTGAATGTGCAGCGTCCTTTCTGTGGCGACGGGAGGCAGAGAATCGGAATCCGCTTCTGCTGGATGAAGTGTAACCATAGAAGATGCAGGATAATTAGACAATATTTAGCCTTACAATGTCCAAAATGGGAATAATGCGACCAGATCTCTGTAATTTGTCCCATTGGGTCAGTGCGGCTTTTGTCAGATAATGGGGATTAGCAGCGGTGGGATTAGCAGGGGGCGGCGTGTTCTCTGCAGATCAGGCACCGACTAAAAGCTCCGGCCCCGGTGCAGGGAAGCGGAAAACGTCCTTTTTGTCTGTAGTGTTTCTTTCTAAGTGAGTAAAGTGTATAAATATTGTCTGATCCCCGTCCCGATACATCTGCAGATGTCTCAGCCTCGTAGTCTCGGGTGCCGGATGTTTCGCTGACCACCTTTTGTTCCTTTCTCAGGGGTTGCTCTCAAGTAGGAATCATCAAGGCTCTGACGGAGGCCGGGATTCCCATCGACATGATCGGAGGGACGTCCATCGGGGCCTTTATGGGGGCGCTGTACGCAGAGGAGCGCAGCTTCAACCGCACGAAGATCCGGGCCCGGGAGTGGTGTATGGTGGGTCGCCGCTCTACAGGCCGCATATAAAGACGATACTAGAGGTTACACACGGTCACATTCACCCTCTGATCCTATTGTTACAGTAATAGATAAGCGGCATCGGCGGTGTGTGGCAGCCACTCCTCTCTCCGTACCACAGCAATAACACAAGTAATGGCGGCACTATATGATGATTATATCCGCTGTTTGCAGCACTATATGATGAATATATCCGCTGTTTGCGGCACTATATGATGAATATATCCGCTGTTTGCGGCACTATATGATGAATATATCCGCTGTTTGCGGCACTATATGATGAATATATCCGCTGTTTGCGGCACTATATGATGAATATTTCCGCTGTTTGCGGCACTATATGATGAATATATCCGCTGTTTGCGGCACTATATGATGAATATATCCGCTGTTTGCGGCACTATATGATGAATATATCCGCTGTTTGCGGCACTATATGATGAATATATCCGCTGTTTGCAGCACTATATGATGAATATATCCGCTGTTTGCGGCACTATATGATGAATATATCCGCTGTTTGCGGCACTATATGATGAATATATCCGCTATTTGCCCAGCAATAATCCTATTAATCAGCCCGGCTCAGTGAACACACGGCAGCAATTGCTATGCTGATCCCTCTTCGCTTACACGGCAGCCATCACTTGGCGCGGCGCCGTCTTCTGGATTTTTTGTGCTCCTCGTCCTGTGTCTACCTGCGCAGCATAACTAATGGTGGCATTACTAGTTGCAGAGCCGTAGAGAGGGAAGCTGCTCTGTGACATGCACTAAGTGGGTCAGCGAGAGCTAATATGTCTGCGTGTATGCCGGGACAGGATCTCCATACTCTCCTCACACCTCGTAGATTGGTAGCGCTGCGCTGAGCATCCCTGCTAATGTCCTCGTAATGGGAGTCAGGCCCTGAGTAATGTGATGCGGGGGGAGCGTCTGTTATGGGTTTGGACGGGTGAAGGTAGCAGAGCCGATGGTGGCTGGTAACGCTTCCACAACGTCACTCAGGTCATATGTGATTTCCGAAACACAGCCCCGCACCGTACACCACAGACCTGGTGCTGAGCTATCGGGGCCTCTCAATGGTACAAGCCGTGGTCAGTAAAGGCTTGTGCACTCTTTTTGCATCTTTAGGACACCAGGTTGTGGGTCACGTCCCCCAATATCACACACGGACCCATAACGCCCCACCTCCCCCCGCAGCAGATGGTGGAAGCGTCAGAATATTATAGGGTTGCAGGAAACAATAACTGTACTAGGAATATTGCTGCAGACAGATCAGATCTGTGCATTTTACACCGACCCCATAGACATCTTACAATTCATAGGGAGGGACGAATGCACATATAGATGTCAGGAGGCCCTGACCACAGAGATGCTGGACACTTTCAGAGCAATAGGACAACCTGCCGCTTCCTATAATGAGTGGGCTTACACGTCCAAGGTACAATGTCACCACATCTGCTGTCTTCTTTCTCCAAGGACATGACGTCCGTCTTCAAGAAAGTCCTAGACCTGACGTACCCCATCACCTCCATGTTCTCGGGGGCGGCCTTCAACAACAGCATCAGCTGCATATTCAAAGACAAGCAGATAGAGGTGAGCGCGGCTGCGGGGGACTACAGCGCCTAGTGTCCGCGCGACGGATCCCATACATGCGTGTGATTGTCCTCGCTCTCTTTTTGTTTAGGATCTCTGGATTCCATATTTCAACGTCACTACTGACATCACGGCGTCGGCCATGAGGGTGCACACAGACGGTAGGTAGCCATTTATCATCTCGCGTCCGGAGCTCCTGGGAGAAATGTCTTAACAGGTCACAACCATAGTACCCCAAAACGGGCGCCGTCAGCCGGGGACGTGGAAACGAGCGTCATGGGCGCACAGCGCTGTGCCGGTGCGGAGTGTGACTACGCCTCGCTGTCTGCTGGATTGCTCGCTGTGCGATCGGCCTTTATCTGACTAATTTGATAATCCCGCCGCCTCTCCCACATAAGAGAACATGGTGTTCAGCTCTACAGACACTAAATGAAGCTGTGAGGGCCGCGCCGATCTGCAGGGAGATAAGTGAATCTCCTGTAACACCACCGCCGTCAGCTCAGCCCCGCTACTTGGGCGCGCGCTCTCATCTTGCCGCCATCCGTCCTCATTATACTCTCATCCCACATTCAGAGCTCCCTCAGATTTTCCGGCAGGTGAGTCACCGATAGCGGGGACTTCACTCGCTCCATCATTCCCTGTTCAACACCCACACAATAGAGTCGTATGGCCGCTCTGCAGCCTCCTGACATTGCCTGTTATATGCAGAGAGGATGACGGGGGGCTCAGGACCTCCAGAAATCAACTATTACTGATACAAGGTGGCAGGACGGCCCCTTACCTGCACTCGCTGCACTCCCTCCTGTTGCTTATTGTTGGTAGCTTTCTCTTTAAGAAGAAGTACTGATGTTTGGCTCCTTTTAAGTCTGTCAAACACTTTACTCTTGCAAATGCCAATTTGCCATTTTTTATGATGTCTAAGGAGATCCAGGTCCATGGACTTTATCAATAAAGTATTATTCAGGCAAGAGGTTCTTCGGTCTCACATTACAAATTTCATTGATACTGCCCCTTTAAATTGAGCGCAGCGTGCAGTAAAGAGATGCACATGTGTTCTGCGGGGAATGTGAGACCCCACAGGGCCACGGCAGCAGGTCTCCTGGAGGCTGGTAATGGATGGCAGCATTAGGCAGAATGATTAGTGGATATTGACAGGTTCTGGTGGAGCGTCAGCGTGAGACCCCTCAGCTCTCCATACATTATTCTGCACCATGGATCTGATGGAGACGTCACACACGGAGTATATGAATGTGCTATTAATTCCTGTACAAGAGGAGTGAAGAACGTTCGTGGTGTCGCTGTGGGGACACCGGTATTATGTAATTTTGGTAGAATGTGGGGTCGGCTCTGCACAGTGTCCTCTCCCCCCCTCTCTATGCCGTGTCCTCTCCCCCCCCCCCTCTCTGTGCCGTGTCCTCTCCCCCCCCCTCTCTGTGCCGTGTCCTCTCCCCCCCCTCTCTGTGCCGTGTCCTCTCCCCCCCCTCTCTATGCCGTGTCCTCTCCCCCCCCCCTCTCTGTGCCGTGTCCTCTCACCCCCCTCTCTGTGCCGTGTCCTCCCCCCCCCCTCTCTGTGCCGTGTCCTCTCCCCCCCCCCTCTCTGTGCCGTGTCCTCTCCCCCCCCTCTCTGTGCCGTGTCCTCTCCCCCCTCTCTGTGCCGTGTCCTCTCCCCCCCTCTCTGTGCCGTGTCCTCTCCCCCCCTCTCTGTGCTGTGTCCTCCCTCTCCCCCCCCCTCTGTGCCGTGTCCTCTCCCCCCCCCTCTCTGTGCCGTGTCCTCTCCCCCCCTCTCTGTGCCGTGTCCTCTCCCCCCCTCTCTGTGCCGTGTCCTCTCCCCCCCTCTCTGTGCTGTGTCCTCCCTCTCCCCCCCCCTCTGTGCCGTGTCCTCTCCCCCCCCTCTCTGTGCCGTGTCCTCTCCCCCCCTCTCTGTGCCGTGTCCTCTCCCCCCCTCTCTGTGCCGTGTCCTCCCCCCCCCCTCTCTGTGCCGTGTCCTCTCCCCCCCTCTCTGTGCCGTGTCCTCTCCCCCCCTCTCTGTGCTGTGTCCTCTCCCCCCCTCTCTGTGCCGTGTCCTCTCCCACCCCCCCTCTGTGCCGTGTCCTCTCCCACCCCCCCTCTGTGCCGTGTCCTCTCCCACCCCCCCCTGTGCCGTGTCCTCTCCCACCCTCTCTGTGCCGTGTCTTCTCCCCCTTTCTCTGTGCAGTGTCCTCTCCCCCCCCCCCCCCTCTCTGTGCCGTGTCCTCTCTCCCCCCTCTCTGTGCCGTGTCCTCTCTCCCCCCTCTCTGTGCCGTGTCCTCTCTCCCCCCTCTCTGTGCCGTGTCCTCTCTCTCCCCCCTCTCTGTGCCGTGTCTTCTCCCCCTTTCTCTGTGCCGTGTCCTCTCTCCCCCCTCTCTGTGCCGTGTCCTCTCCCCCCCCTCTGTGCCGTGTCCTCTCCCCCCCCCCCTCTGTGCTGTGTCCTCCCTCTCCCCCCCCTCTGTGCTGTGTCCTCCCTCTCCCCCCCCCTCTGTGCCGTGTCCTCTCTCCCCCCTCTCTGTGCCGTGTCCTCTCTCCCCCCTCTCTGTGCCGTGTCCTCTCTCCCCCCTCTCTGTGCCGTGTCCTCTCTCCCCCCTCTCTGTGCCGTGTCCTCTCTCCCCCCTCTCTGTGCCGTGTCCTCTCTCCCCCCTCTCTGTGCTGTGTCCTCCCTCTCCCCCCCCCCCTCTGTGCCGTGTCCTCTTCCCCCCCTCTCTGTGCCGTGTCCTCTCCCCCCCCTCCTCTGTGCCGTGTCCTCTCCCCCTCCCCCTCTCTGTGCCGTGTCCTCTCTCCCCCTCTCTGTGCCGTGTCCTCTCTCCCCCTCTCTGTGCCGTGTCCTCTCTCCCCCTCTCTGTGCCGTGTCCTCTCCCCCCCCCTCTCTGTGCCGTGTCCTCTCCCCCCCCCTCTCTGTGCCGTGTCCTCCCCCCCCCCTCTCTGTGCCGTGTCCTCTCCCCCCTCTCTCTGTGCCGTGTCTTCTCCCCACCCTCTCTGCGCCGTGCCCCCACCCCCCTCAGGTACTACAATCCCATCATCACGGTTTCTTCAGCCCCCGTCTCCTGATGATGGTGGGATGTCGTTCCTCGCTCTCCCGCGTTCTCACATGGTCCTTCTCTTTGCAGGTTGCCTCTGGCGCTACGTCCGTGCCAGTATGTCTCTCTCCGGCTATATGCCCCCGCTCTGTGACCCCAAAGACGGCCATTTATTAATGGATGGAGGTTACATTAACAATCTGCCAGGTACGTAGCGTGGCTACAAGATCCCAGAGGAATCTGTTGTAATCTGGTAAAATTGGGACCAGCTGCGTTGCGATGTCCCGGTGTGTTCCTGGCCAGACTGTCTCTGTATGTGCGGCTTTCCTATATAAGTGCATGGATGAGAGTCTGACGCCAGCATTATATGTAATGCACAGATATGAGAGAGACTTCACACGGGCGGCACTCATCACAGTGAAGGGTTAATGTCTTTTTTCCCCCTCACAGCCGATGTCGCCCGCTCCATGGGTGCAAAGGTGGTCCTCGCCATAGATGTGGGCAGCCGGGACGAGACTGATCTGACCAACTACGGCGACTCTCTGTCCGGTTGGTGGTTACTGTGGAAAAGATGGAATCCCCTTGCGGAGCGTGTAAAGGTGAGACTGCCCGGGACTACGCAGAGCCGGACCCCCGGGGGGGGGGCTCCGCTCCGCACTGTGACCATCAGATCCAGTGGTGCGGAAGCCATGGAGCAGCCGTGCGTTCAGCTGGAGGAGATCCGAGCCGACCCTACAGCCACCGCACACTCCATTACTATTGTGCAACCCCTCCCGAGCCAAAGGAAACGGACAGACAAAGACCCTCCGAATACAGGCGGAACGGGCAAAGTCATCGCGGGTGAAATGTCAAGCAAAATATATCCAGCCGCATTGTGTCCTCAGCTCTCGTGCCAGACCAATGCTGCAGCCTCAATCCGTTTTCTTATTAGTAACCAAAAAAAACAAATCTCTCACATAGAGGACAGATTAGAGGACGGCGTAGTCTGTAGTCTGTTACCATGGAGACGCATCGATCTGCGAAGGAGCTGCAGCACCAGAAGAGATGATTGTTGGGACTTGTGGTTTGATGGCAGCTGAATCCGATCTGCCCGTGTAACCCTTCCTAGCGAGGAGCAGTCCCTGACCGTGTGCCCCCCCCTTATTGTTTGCCCCCTCAGGTGCTGAACATGGCGGAGATTCAGACCCGCCTGGCCTACGTGTGTTGTGTGCGGCAGCTGGAGATGGTGATGAATAACGAGTACTGCGAGTACATCCGACCTCCCATCGATAGATATGGAACACTAGAATTTGGGAAATTTGACGAGATTTGTGTACGTATCACTAATTTATTTATTTTTTTTAAACACCTTTTTTATAGTGAGTTCTGCGGGTTACGGCCACATCCGCTCTGCAGAGGTGGGAGGTGCAGGACCCCCGTACTGGAGGTTTCTGGGGGGCCAGTGACACTCTTCCTTCCCCCCCGAGGATCCAGATGAACATAAAATCCAGGTTGTCCTTGTAGAAGTGTCCCTCTTATCTCCAGGCTCCGGCAGCGTCCGCAGCTCTCCTCCATAACTCACCGGTGACAGTAAAGCCTCTGGTAGAAGCGTCTATTAATTACACCACCCGGCCCTTCTCCCTCACCGCCGGTAAACTCCGGCGTCTGCCCATGAATCAGCCGCGGCACTCCTGGTTACGGGAGACCCAAGTGATTGCAGTTTATTTTACATTTTGACAAAGGGAGAACGTTACCACCTCGATGAGGTCCGCGGCTCCTGTCACATCCGGCTCTGCTACTGAAATGCGGCTGCTATTCTGTCCAAACCTCAGCTGCCTCTTTCTAGTTCAGCTTCCTGCTCCGACGATCCGCCCCCGGGGCGACGTGCCTGCTCCGACGATCCGCCCCCGGGGCGACGTGCCTGCTCCGACGATCCGCCCCCGGGGCGACGTGCCTGCTCTGACGATCCGCCCCCGGGGCGACGTGCCTGCTCTGACGATCCGCCCCCGGGGCGACGTGCCTGCTCCGACGATCCGCCCCCGGGGCGACGTGCCTGCTCCGACGATCCGCCCCCGGGGCGACGTGCCTGCTCCGACGATCCGCCCCCGGGGCGACGTGCCTGCTCCGACGATCCGCCCCCGGGGCGACGTGCCTGCTCCGACGATCCGCCCCCGGGGCGACGTGCCTGCTCCGACGATCCGCCCCCGGGGCGACGTGCCTGCTCCGACGATCCGCCCCCGGGGCGACGTGCCTGCTCCGACGATCCGCCCCCGGGGCGACGTGCCTGCTCCGACGATCCGCCCCCGGGGCGACGTGCCTGCTCCGACGATCCGCCCCCGGGGCGACGTGCCTGCTCCGACGATCCGCCCCCGGGGCGACGTGCCTGCTCCGACGATCCGCCCCCGGGGCGACGTGCCTGCTCCGACGCGACGCACCGCCCTAATACAAGTATCATATCATGTGTCAGCCCCCGCAGTAGCCCAAGTTTGTGAATAATGAAGTTACCATTAGTCAGGCACCATTCTAGTGCAATGTCCTTCTGCCAAATGGATGTTAACCCCTTCTCTCCTGACTGCAGGATGTTGGGCACCAGCATGGAAATACTGTCTTTAACGTGTGGGGCCGCAGCGGGGTCATTGAGAAGATGCTAAAGGATCGTCAGGACACTTGTAAATCCAAAACTTCAGACGTAAGTGCTCCTTGTTTTATTCCATACTGTTACAGTCCTCCTCCGAGCACCAGCCCCCATCTTGGAGCCCCCATAATTTAATATGCATTAAATCTCATTATTACTTGTCCCATATACACAGCCACTCTGGTGACAATCCGGTCACCTTATTGCACAAACAATGGTGATGACCGCAACAAAGCTCAAAGCAGACGCCACAGGCAGAGGTCAGAGCCCCCCATTATCATAGGAGCGTCCTACAAGGCAGACATAGGACCGAGCGGCGGCGCGGAGAATTACTGGAATCACTGGGGAGGAATATTAGACCTATGGTGGTGCCGGCATCTTCACTACGCTGGTAGGGTCTGCAGGGTGCAAGGGCTAGACGACCGCTTATGGTTTGTTCTGTGACTGTATCTGCTGAGAGGTTAATAAATCTGAGATTATCGTAAACCCCGGAAATTAGGAGAAATATTCAATCTAAGATGGAGAATCGAGATACCTAGTGACCTGCCGTTATGTCCTTATATTATCAGGCACCATACAGGAGAGCGGGCAACATCAGAAGTGATAACTACTAAACATGTTCTGTTCTCCAGCTTAGCAGTTATATTCTTGTACATAGGGGCAGTATTATAGTAGTTATATTCTTGTACATAGGAGCAGTATTATAGTAGTTATGTTCTTGTACATAGGGGCAGTATTATAGTAGTTATATTCTTGTACATAGGGGCAGTATTATAGTAGTTATATTCTTGTACATAGGAGCAGTATTATAGTAGTTATATTCTTGTACATAGGGGCAGTATTATAGTAGTTATATTCTTGTACATAGGGGGCAGTATTATAGTAGTTATATTCTTGTACATAGGGGCAGTATTATAGTAGTTATATTCTTGTACATAAGGGCAGTATTATAGTAGTTATATTCTTGTACATAGGAGCAGTATTATAGTAGTTATATTCTTGTACATAGGGGCAGTATTATAGTAGTTATATTCTTGTACATAGGGGTAGTATTACAGTAGTTGTATTCTTGTACATAGGGCAGTATTATAGTAGTTATATTCTTGTACATAGGGAGCAGTATTATAGTAGTTATATTCTTGTACATAGGGGCAGTATTATAGTAGTTATATTCTTGTACATAGGGAGCAGTATTATAGTAGTTATATTCTTGTACATAGGGGCAGTATTATAGTAGTTATATTCTTGTACATAGGGAGCAGTATTATAGTAGTTATATTCTTGTACATAAGGGCAGTATTATAGTAGTTATATTCTTGTACATAGGGAGCAGTATTATAGTAGTTATATTCTTGTACATAGGGGGCAGTATTATAGCAGTTATTTTCTTGTACATAGGGCAGTATTATAGTAGTTATATTCTTGTACATAGGGAGCAGTATTATAGTAGTTATATTCTTGTACATAGGGGCAGTATTATAGTAGTTGTATTCTTGTACATATGGAGCAGTATTATAGTAGTTGTATTCTTGTACATAGGGGCAGTATTATAGTAGTTATATTCTTGTACATAGGGGGCAGTATTATAGTAGTTATATTCTTGTACATAGGGCAAGTATTATAGTAGTTATATTCTTGTACATAGGAGCAGTATTATAGTAGATATATTCTTGTACATAGGGGACAGTATTATAGTAGTTATATTCTTGTACATGGGGGCAGTATTATAGTAGTTATATTCTTGTACATGGGGGCAGTATTATAGCAGTTATATTCTTGTACATAGGGGCAGTATTATAGTAGTTATATTCTTGTACATAGGGGGCAGTATTATAGTAGTTATATTCTTGTACATAGGGGGCAGTATTATAGTAGTTATATTCTTGTACATAGGAGCAGTATTATAGTAGATATATTCTTGTACATAGGGGACAGTATTATAGTAGTTATATTCTTGTACATAGGGGCAGTATTATAGTAGTTATGTTCTTGTACATAGGGGCACTATTATAGTAGTTATATTCTTGTACATAGGGGCAGTATTATAGCAGTTATATTCTTGTACATAGGGAGCAGTATTATAGTAGTTATATTCTTGTACATAGGGGGCAGTATTATAGTAGTTATATTCTTGTACATAGGGGCAGTATTATAGTAGTTATATTCTTGTATATAGGAGCAGTATTATAGTAGTTATATGCTTGGACATAGGGGCAGTATTATAGTAGTTATATGCTTGGACATAGGAGCAGTATTATAGTAGTTATATTCTTGTACATAGGAGCAGTATTATAGTAGTTATATTCTTGTACATAGGGGCAGTATTATAGTTATATTCTTGTACATAGGGGCAGTATTATAGTAGTTATATTCTTGTATATAGGAGCAGTATTATAGTAGTTATATCCTTGGACATAGGGGCAGTATTATAGTAGTTATATTCTTGTACATAGGAGCAGTATTATAGTAGTTATATTCTTGTACATAGGAGCAGTATTATAGTAGTTATATTCTTGTACATAGGGGCAGTATTATAGTTATATTCTTGTACATAGGAGCAGTATTATAGTAGTTATATTCTTGTACATAGGGGCAGTATTATAGTTATATTCTTGTACATAGGGGCAGTATTATAGTAGTTATATTCTTGTATATAGGGAGCAGTAGTATAGTAGTTATATTCTTGTACATAGGGGGCAGTATTATAGTAGTTATATTCTTGTACATAGGGGGCAGTATTATAGTAGTTATAGTCTTGTACATAGGGGCAGTATTATAGTAGTTATATTCTTGTACATAGGAGCAGTATTATAGTAGTTATATTCTTGTACATAGGGGCAGTATTATAGTAGTTATAGTCTTGTACATAGGGGCAGTATTATAGTAGTTATATTCTTTTATATAGGGGCAGTATTATAGTAGTTATATTCTTGTACATAGGGGGCAGTATTATAGTAGTTATATTCTTGTACATAGGGGCAGTATTATAGTAGTTATATTCTTGTACATAGGAGCAGTATTATAGTAGTTATATTCTTGTACATAGGGGCAGTATTATAGTAGTTATATTCTTGTACATAGGGGCAGTATTATAGTAGTTATATTCTTGTATATAGGGGGTAGTATTATAGTAGTTATATTCTTGTACATAGGGGCAGTATTATAGTAGTTATATTCTTGTCCATAGGGGACAGTATTATAGTAGTTATATTCTTCTACATAGGGGCAGTATTATAGTAGTTATATTCTTGTACATAGGGAGCAGTATTATAGTAGTTATATTCTTGTACATAGGGGGCAGTATTATAGCAGTTATTTTCTTGTACATAGGGCAGTATTATAGTAGTTATATTCTTGTACATAGGGGCAGTATTATAGTAGTTATATTCTTGTACATAGGGGGCAGTATTATAGTAGTTATATTCTTGTACATAGGAGCAGTATTATAGTAGATATATTCTTGTACATAGGGGACAGTATTATAGTAGTTATATTCTTGTACATAGGGGCAGTATTATAGTAGTTATGTTCTTGTACATAGGGGCACTATTATAGTAGTTATATTCTTGTACATAGGGGCAGTATTATAGCAGTTATATTCTTGTACATAGGGAGCAGTATTATAGTAGTTATATTCTTGTACATAGGGGGCAGTATTATAGTAGTTATATTCTTGTACATAGGGGCAGTATTATAGTAGTTATATTCTTGTATATAGGAGCAGTATTATAGTAGTTATATTCTTGTATATAGGAGCAGTATTATAGTAGTTATATGCTTGGACATAGGGGCAGTATTATAGTAGTTATATGCTTGGACATAGGAGCAGTATTATAGTAGTTATATTCTTGTACATAGGAGCAGTATTATAGTAGTTATATTCTTGTACATAGGGGCAGTATTATAGTTATATTCTTGTACATAGGGGCAGTATTATAGTAGTTATATTCTTGTATATAGGAGCAGTATTATAGTTATATTCTTGTACATAGGGGCAGTATTATAGTAGTTATATTCTTGTACATAGGAGCAGTATTATAGTAGTTATATTCTTGTACATAGGGGCAGTATTATAGTTATATTCTTGTACATAGGGGCAGTATTATAGTAGTTATATTCTTGTACATAGGGGTCAGTATTATAGTAGTTATATTCTTGTACATAGGGGGCAGTATTATAGTAGTTATAGTCTTGTACATAGGGGGCAGTATTATAGTAGTTATAGTCTTGTACATAGGGGCAGTATTATAGTAGTTATATTCTTTTATATAGGGGCAGTATTATAGTAGTTATATTCTTGTATATAGGGAGCAGTAGTATAGTAGTTATATTCTTGTACATAGGGGGCAGTATTATAGTAGTTATAGTCTTGTACATAGGGGGCAGTATTATAGTAGTTATAGTCTTGTACATAGGGGCAGTATTATAGTAGTTATATTCTTTTATATAGGGGCAGTATTATAGTAGTTATATTCTTGTATATAGGGAGCAGTAGTATAGTAGTTATATTCTTGTACATAGGGGGCAGTATTATAGTAGTTATATTCTTGTACATAGGGGGCAGTATTATAGTAGTTATAGTCTTGTACATAGGGGCAGTATTATAGTAGTTATATTCTTGTACATAGGAGCAGTATTATAGTAGTTATATTCTTGTACATAGGGGCAGTATTATAGTAGTTATATTCTTGTACATAGGGGGCAGTATTATAGTAGTTATAGTCTTGTACATAGGGGCAGTATTATAGTAGTTATATTCTTTTATATAGGGGCAGTATTATAGTAGTTATATTCTTGTATATAGGGAGCAGTAGTATAGTAGTTATATTCTTGTACATAGGGGGCAGTATTATAGTAGTTATATTCTTGTACATAGGGGCAGTATTATAGTAGTTATATTCTTGTACATAGGAGCAGTATTATAGTAGTTATATTCTTGTACATAGGGGGCAGTATTATAGTAGTTATATTCTTGTACATAGGGGGCAGTATTATAGTAGTTATATTCTTGTACATAGGGGCAGTATTATAGTAGTTATATTCTTGTACATAGGGGGCAGTATTATAGTAGTTATATTCTTGTACATAGGGGCAGTATTATAGTAGTTATATTCTTGTATATAGGGGGTAGTATTATAGTAGTTATATTCTTGTACATAGGGGCAGTATTATAGTAGTTATATTCTTGTCCATAGGGGACAGTATTATAGTAGTTATATTCTTCTACATAGGGGCAGTATTATAGTAGTTATATTCTTGTACATAGGAGCAGTATTATAGTAGTTATATTCTTGTATATAGGGGCAGTATTATAGTAGTTATATTCTTGTATATAGGGGGTAGTATTATAGTAGTTATATTCTTGTACATAGGAGCAGTATTATGGTAGTTATAATCTTGTACATAGGGGCAGTATTATAGTAGTTATATTCTTGTACATAGGGGGCAGTATTATAGTAGTTATATTCTTGTACATAGGGGCAGTATTATAGTAGTTATATTCTTGTATATAGGGGGTAGTATTATAGTAGTTATATTCTTGTACATAGGGGCAGTATTATAGTAGTTATATTCTTGTCCATAGGGGACAGTATTATAGTAGTTATATTCTTCTACATAGGGGCAGTATTATAGTAGTTATATTCTTGTACATAGGAGCAGTATTATAGTAGTTATATTCTTGTATATAGGGGCAGTATTATAGTAGTTATATTCTTGTATATAGGGGGTAGTATTATAGTAGTTATATTCTTGTACATAGGAGCAGTATTATGGTAGTTATAATCTTGTATATAGGGGCAGTATTATAGTAGTTATATTCTTGTACATAGGGGCAGTATTATAGTAGTTATATTCTTGTACATAGGGGCAGTATTATAGTTACAGCTTTGTCCAGGACTGTAGTCTCTCCGATCACCTGCAGCGGTCGCAGTATTTGATTTATTCTGTGACCATTCGCTTCCTCCTCGGCGCAGAGTGTGAACGCTCCAATCTGACATAAGGAAACGTAATTGCAGAGTTCGGGGGCGATCGATGCCCCATTTTCAGGAGCGCCGGATGTGGTAGACATTCAGCCCATTGACTTGATTTCATTAGGCCGGTGACATTTCTCGGCTTGCGGTGCGCGATTCCTTCCAAGGTAAGAGGAAAGTTGCAGCTTTTCTTATCGATGCCGCGGCTGTGATCTGCGGGGGGTGACTGGGACACAGAAACCTGAGTGTGGAGACAAAATGTCAGGATTGCAGCCCCCTGCGGCCTCTGCCCCCGTCACTACAGATCGTCCTCGTGCAGCTGAGGGCTCTGATACAGGGGGATTTATTGTTATGTGACCCGTGTGCGGCATTTTTCACACATTTTGTTTTTTCCTTTGTCCTAATTGCGCACGTTAAGAAAAACAAAAGTGTGAGAACGCAGTGACCTTGATATCGACTGAGAGTAGTTGAGGGGTCCGCGCTCTCGGCCTGTAACACCCTGTATTCATCACTTCTAGCCGGAAACCTAGAGACCCCCAGAGATGTAGGACTGGGTTTATTAATTAGGATTAGTATAAAGCTAATATTTAAAGGGGACGCACCCCACAATGTATTAAACCGGATTGTCTGTATCCACCTATACACCTGCCGAACTACCAGCATTGTACATCGGGGTCCAGGGTCATAACGTTAAAAGTAAAGTTGAACGGATCAGCCATAATCCGTGTCCGACGGATCCGGATCGAGTTGCCGCCGAAGTCCGGATCCGATCTGGAATCCGTGCCCATGTAAATCAATAGGGAGTTGGATGGGGGTGAGGGGGGCAAGGAGAGAGAGAGAGTGTGAGAGGGAGAGATCGTGTACCCCGAATTCCGGGTACTGGTCGGACTCGGATCGGTTCCTTGAACCGTGCGGATCCGGATTTTGCAGATCCGGGTCCGCTCAACCCTAGTTAAAACCCATCAAGGATGTGACCCGGTTTTCTGGCTGCTGTCTTCGGCTCGGAGCGATGTCACGTGTAGATTTTGCCCTCTATTTTCAGTGGAATCACTAAGTGCATGGCTCAGAATAGCGCCGCTCGGTGCGACATCAGCCGGTCTGACGCCTGTTACTCTTTATCCACAGCTCAACACTTGCCCCAACGCCTCTTTCACGGATTTGGCCGAAATCGTGTCCAGGATAGAACCTGTTAAAACCGCTGTCGTGGATGGTAAGTTCCTCCTACAAGAGCTGTGAGCGGAGCTCGGGGCGCACGGTGCTGTCCACAGGGCACTAGTTTACAGGAGGAAGGTGCAGAAAATGAGTAATATACCATATTTTCCAGGTTATAAGACACACATTTTTTCCCCTAATCTGGTGGTAAAATAGGGGTGTGTCTTACTATCCGGATTTGGCTTACTGGGGTGGCGGAGCGTGGTCATAGGAGGCAGGGTCGGCGATACAGATGGCTTGGGGGAGCAGTGGAGCGGCTCAAGAGGGTCACAGGACGGGGTCTCAGTATCGGGTGCATTGATCTGACTGGTGACTTCATTGAATCGCCAGCAGTGACACAATGGACTTCAAGGAAATGGCGGCACGAGCGTGCGCAGATTGACGTGAAATCCTCTCTGCGCATGTGCCGCCTCCACGGCCATTTTCTTGGAGTCCATCTCGTCAACCACAGGTGATTCAGCGGAGTCAGATCAAAGGCCCCTGCCACCGAGACACATCTTGTGACCCTCCTGTGTCGCTCCACTGAAGTTACATGCCCGAAGCCCACTGGCAGATCAGTCGTGCCCACCACCATGACACCCATGAGCCCACAATATCACCAACTCTCCTGAGCTGCTACACCCCCTCCTCTGAGCCTGCAGCATCGCTGACCCTCCTGAGCCGCAACACCCCCTCCTTCGAGCCCGCAGCATCGCTGACCCTCCTGAGCCACAACACCCCCTCCTTCGAGCCCGCAGCATCGCTGACCCTCCTGAGCCACAACACCCCCTCCTCCGAGCCCTCAGCATCACTGACCCTCCTGAGCCGCAACACCCCTTTTCCCGAGCCCGCAGCATCTCTGAGCCGCATTATCCCCTCCTCTGAGCCCGCAGCATCGCTGACCCTGCGTCCTGTGACCTTCCTGAGCCGCCCCCCTTGGTGAGCATTAGGATTTAGATGCAGGATTATAAGACGGAATCTCATTTTAACATTAAAAATAGTTTTTTCCTATTTTCCCCTCTAAGTTTGGGGGGCGTCCTATAATCCAGTGCGTCTTATAAAACGAAAAATCTGCTAATTATTACCACGCTGAATCCCTGAAATGCCGGTCATAATTCTACCTGCCGGCCGCTTACCATACGGCAGATGGGAAATGATTGAGTCTTACTTGTAATTTATGGCGCTAAGTCCCCGCTCGTTGTGGGTTTATAGAAGCCGCTGACACTGATTGACGACCTTCTCTGTATGAACATGGCCGTACGATCTGTCCGTCACCGAGCGGCTCCACCCTGAGACTCATAAACCCCAGAGCGAGCAGGAATCTGAATCAATAAGCGGTGCTGAATTTATCACTACGCAAATGTCAGCCATCGATCTGCTCTGGAGCAACTTGTCGGCAGAAAGGAGAATGTCGAGGACCCCATAAGTTGTGGCCCCCTAGTTGATGTCTGGCAGAGATGCTGGGAGTTGTAGTGTTGTAACAGCTGGAGGGGCGCGGTGTGAACGGTGCCAAAACTAGGGCCCCATTGCTTTCATCTGGATTTCCGATGACTTGTGTAGCCGGCAGATTGAGTAGATACCCCCGGGGTATCGCTGCGGCCACCCCTGCAGGTGAGGGTCCGGCTCACTCCATCCACACCCATTCATCTCACTCTGTGTTCGTGCAGGGTACGTCTGGTCCTGAAGGGGTTACCCGGTTCCTCTGACATCCATGACACCGGACTATACAGCTAAGAAGTTAATTATTGTAATTATCCGCTATTTGCCACCAGTCACACAGACAGAAGAAGCGGCGGTGGGCGTTTAGGAAAGCTCGCTGCCGAAACCGAAGCCGCGTGATCATGACACGAGCCGCCAGCTCGACGCCACATCACAGACAATAAGGGGTTAATATGGTGGCAGCATTATTGAACCCCATAATGGTTGGGGGGGACTATTGGTTCTAAGGAATCAATTATTAATGAAGTCACTGACACAAGAAATAAGGGGGGAGTGACTGTTGAGAGTGGGGGAGGATTGTTCACACGCGGCCCCCGACCTCCTGCTGCAGATTCCCATCAATACCAGTCAGTCCTGTACATCTCTCTGCACCCTGTGTTCTTGGGGTTCCGGGGAACCCCTTTACCCTCACGCCGCTGATAATTGGATGAAGCCGTTCACCTCTGTTCTCCGTTTCCTGCCCATCCATTCCATAATGGAGATATCTCCTCACCTTGTCACGTGCGGGGCTGAGTCAGACCCGGGCTCGGATATTCCCGCAGCCTCGGAGCCGGCCACATATAATAAATGTTTGTCTTGCAGATGAATCCGATTATCAGACGGAATATGAAGAGGAAGATCTCTCAGACTCGAAAAAAGAGGATTATCTAAATTTCCTGAGCACCCAGAACAATGACGAGGTCACCGATAGTGTAAGTAGATGGAGGGGAGGGGGCACTCGGGACATGGAGGGGGGGCGCTCGGGACATGGAGGGGGGGGGGGGCGCTCGGGACATGGAGGGGGGGGGGCGCTCGGGACATGGAGGGGGGGGCGCTCGGGACATGGAGGGGGGGGCGCTCGGGACATGGAGGGGGGGGGCGCTCGGGACATGGAGGGGGGGGCGCTCGGGACATGGAGGGGGGGGGGCGCTCGGGACATGGAGGGGGGGGGGGCGCTCGGGACATGGAGGGGGGGGGCGCTCGGGACATGGAGGGGGGGGGCGCTCGGGACATGGAGGGGGGGGCGCTCGGGACATGGGGGGGGGGCGCTCGGGACATGGAGGGGGGGGGCGCTCGGGAGATGGAGGGGGGCGCTCGGGAGATGGATGGGGGGGGCGCTCGGGAGATGGATGGGGGGGGCGCTCGGGAGATGGATGGGGGGGGCGCTCGGGAGATGGATGGGGGGGGCGCTCGGGAGATGGATGGGGGGGCGCTCGGGAGATGGATGGGGGGGGCGCTCGGGAGATGGATGGGAGGGACGCTCGGTAGATGGAGGGGACGCTCGGTAGATGGAGGGGACGCTCGGTAGATGGAGGGGACGCTCGGTAGATGGAGGCGGGACGCTCGGTAGATGGAGGGGACGCTCGGTAGATGGAGGGGACGCTCGGTAGATGGAGGCGGGATGCTCGGTAGATGGAGGGGACGCTCGGTAGATGGAGGGGACGCTCGGTAGATGGAGGGGACGCTCGGTAGATGGAGGCGGGACGCTCGGTAGATGGAGGGGACGTTCGGTAGATGGAGGCGGGACGCTCGGTAGATGGAGGGGACGCTCGGTAGATGGAGGGGACGTTCGGTAGATGGAGGCGGGACGCTCGGTAGATGGAGGCGGGACGCTCGGTAGATGGAGGGGACGCTCGGTAGATGGAGGGGACGCTCGGTAGATGGAGGGGACGCTCGGTAGATGGAGGGGACGTTCGGTAGATGGAGGCGGGACGCTCGGTAGATGGAGGCGGGACGCTCGGTAGATGGAGGGGACGTTCGGTAGATGGAGGCGGGACGCTCGGTAGATGGAGGGGACGTTCGGTAGATGGAGGCGGGACGCTCGGTAGATGGAGGGGGGACACTCACGTGTACAATGATGAGGTCACTGATAGTGTAAGGAGATGGAGGCGACGCTCGGTAGATGGAGGGGACGCTCGGTAGATGGAGGGGACGCTCGGTAGATGGAGGCGGGACACTCGGTAGATGGAGGCGGGACGCTCGGTAGATGGAGGCGGGACGCTCGGTAGATGGAGGCGGGACGCTCGGTAGATGGAGGCGGGACGCTCGGTAGATGGAGGCGGGACGCTCGGTAGATGGAGGGGACGCTCGGTAGATGGAGGGGATGCTCGGTAGATGGAGGCGGGATGCTCGGTAGATGGAGGGGACGCTCGGTAGATGGAGGGGACGTTCGGTAGATGGAGGCGGGACGCTCGGTAGATGGAGGGGACGTTCGGTAGATGGAGGGGACGCTCGGTAGATGGAGGGGACGTTCGGTAGATGGAGGCGGGACGCTCGGTAGATGGAGGCGGGACGCTCGGTAGATGGAGGGGACGCTCGGTAGATGGAGGGGACGTTCGGTAGATGGAGGCGGGACGCTCGGTAGATGGAGGGGACGTTCGGTAGATGGAGGCGGGACGCTCGGTAGATGGAGGGGGGACACTCACGTGTACAATGATGAGGTCACTGATAGTGTAAGGAGATGGAGGCGACGCTCGGTAGATGGAGGGTACGCTCGGTAGATGGAGGTGACGCTCGGTAGATGGAGGGGACGCTTGTGTATGCGGATCAGCAGTGGATCCTTCTCCACGCGACTCCGCAGTGGATATTCTCCCCTCTATTCCTGCCATTTTAATGGCAATGATTGATTGCTCAGGAGTGTTCAGGGGATATTCTATACTGTGTAATGGCTGTGTCTGCCCGTGCAGGGACATGGGCTGGGGAGGAGTCTGCGCTGTCCTGGTCCAGTCTCCTGCCCCATCTGATGGACGTCTCTGCTGATTGGTCAGATGGGGCAGTACCTAGTGAGGCTCACGCCCGGGCCCTAATCCATGCATTATGCTCGCAGCCTGCAGACGCACTGTCACACGCCGCTCTCTTAGAGAGTGTAAGCTTTCAGACAATATAATATCATGACTCTCCTCTACAGGATGAAGACGCAGAGATGGACGTCCGGCAGCGATCAGTACGATGGCACCCGGCAGACAAGACGCCAGAAAACAGCTGAGATGGTTAAAGGCTGAGAGATGCTGACTCTTCCCCGCAGCCTCGGGGCCTCTGCTTAGTGCGGACCTAGCTGTAGTTATCCCCCCGCAGCATGTGGGGACCGGCGGAGCCAATAACAGATGCAATATAACTCCTAGCAAGTGCTGGCGACCCGATCTCCTCACCTCCCGGACAGAACCAAGCCTTAAGGAGCCTCCAAACCCAGTGTGTACTCGGATCTATAAGGGAGGAGACAATAGATCTCTGCTTCATCCCTGGAGCTCCTGCCCGAGGGCATTAACCTACAACCCGGGGGTCAGACTTGGTGTTTTGGTGTTTGTGTGTCCTTTATGCCAGCAGGGGCCCGGGGAAACAATCAGCGGGGAGGGTATTCTGGAATCCCAGCCCTCTGCCATCTTATTAAATCCAAAAATCTACCTTTACTTAAAGGGACGGCATAGCATCTGTTACTATAGATATTTTTTTCATTTGGGGGGGGGGGGGGGAGATTAAATAATATGCAAGTTGTGCAGAGATGATGCAGTTTTATGATCATTAATCCCCGATGTGTAAGTGCCTATATGGCCAGGGGCAAGGTTTGATTTTAATAATGGTTGATTGAAAGACTGTGACCGAGGCTGCAGGATGCCGGCTGTATTACACCGCTGCCCCCGGAGATGCCGGCTGTATTACACTGCTAGGCACAGCCGACGCCGGCTGTATTACACTGCTGGCCACCACTGCCCCTGGAGACGCCGGCTGTATTACACTGCTGGCCACCACTGCCCCCGGAAACGCCGGCTGTATTACACTGCTGGGCACCGCTGCCCCCGGAGACGCCGGCTGTATTACACTGCTGGGCACCGCTGCCCCTGGAGACACCGGCTGTATTACACTGCTGGGCACCACTGCCCCCGGAGATGCTGACTGTATTACACTGCTGGGCACCGCTGCCCCCGGAGATGCCGGCTGTATTACACTGCTGGGCACCGCTGCCCCTGGAGATGCCGGCTGTATTACACCGCTGCCCCCCGAGACGCCGGCTGTATTACACTGCTGGGCACCGCTGCCCCCGGAGACGCCGGCTGTATTACACTGCTGGGCACCGCTGCCCCCGGAGACGCCGGCTGTATTACTTCTGGGCACCGGAGACGCCGGCTGTATTACACTGCTGGGCACCGCTGCCCCCGGAGACGCCGGCTGTATTACACTGCTGGGCACCGCTGCTCCCGGAGACGCCGGCTGTATTACACTGCTGGGCACCGCTGCCCCCGGAGACGTTGGCTGTATTACACTGCTGGGCACCGCTGCTCCTGGAGACGCCGGCTGTATTACACTGCTGGGCACCGCTGCCCCCGGAGACGCCGGCTGTATAACTTCTGGGCACCGCTGCCCCCGGAGACGCCGTCTTTCGGGGCTCCTGTACTTGTAGGTTCGGGGTTCTGCCTCCCACACTCGCTGATTTGCACATGTAACGTAGGTGTATTTATTGCAGATGTGACGGCCGGACTCGTGTGCGCTCCGGCCCCTCACTCGCTTATCACACTGTGCCTAGATTTTCTTACAGGGGTCTCTGCAAGTCCCACTTAGGAAATAGCCGACATTCTATTAAATGACTAATATAAAAAAAAATGTTCTTTCTCCTTCTTCTGCTTTTATGTTTTCTTTTTCTGGATTTTGGTGCTTAGACATGACTCTAGCTGGACTTACGTGGTATTTCTTCGGCGCTCTATTGGGAGACCCAGACGATTGGGTGTATAGCACTGCCTCCGGAGGCCACACAAAGCAATTACACTTAAAAGTGTAAGGCCCCTCCCCTTCTGGCTATACACCCCCAGTGGGATCACTGGCTCACCAGTTTTCGGCTTTGTGCGAAGGAGGTCAGACATCCACGCATAGCTCCACTGTTTAGTCAGCAGTAGCTGCTGACTATATCGGATGGAAGAAAAGAGGGCCCATACTAGGGCCCCCAGCATGCTCCCTTCTCACCCCACCGGTGGTTTGTAAGGTTGAGGTACCTATTGCTGGTACGGCGGCTGGAGCCCACATGCTGTTTTCCTTCCCCATCCCCCTGAGGGGCTCTGAGGAAGTGGGATCTTACCGGCCCCAAAGCCCTGAGGCCGGGCTCCATCCACAGACCCATTGAACCTGCTGGATGTGGAGCGGGAGTGCCGTTCAGGGACATGGCCCTGCACCATTCAGGTACTCTGTGTCCCCGTACACACAGGCACAGCACACTCCAGACTTGCTGGGTGTGCTAGTGCGCCGGGGGACAGTAAAGGGTTACAGTCACTGCAGCCTAGCTGAGTGACTTTATTTATTGGGAACTACCGCGCCGGACGCTCCGTGAGCGGCGGCGCGGCTGGGACTTGTAGTGCGCCGGGGACTTAGCGCCGACCGCGCTTTTACGGCGGCGGCGCTCATAAATCCAGTCCCCGGCTTTTGCGGCCTAACTCAGCTTCGTTCCCGCCCCCACCCTGTCAATCAGGGTAGGGGAGAGACGCTGTACACTCAGCAGCGCCGAGGGCTGGAGCCTTATTTACATGCTCCAGCCCTCTCACTGGACACTGTGGGACGCCAGGTTTCCCGCTCTGACTCGGGGCACGCCCACGGCCCGCCCCTACTCACACGAGCTGGGGAAGGACGCCGGCAGCCATTCCTGCAGCCCGAGCTGGGAGAACGGACTCTGGGCAACCAACAGGAATGGGGCGACCACACACCCGCTTATAGGCGGGCGGTAAGCGGCACCTGGGGTGCTGACACTAAATACCGCAGTTTTGTCTATTTGTATTTAAGTACACTGCATAGGTCGCTATTTCGGGCTATATGCCCTCTTAGATGGCGACACATCAGCAGCAGGAAAGCATGGGTGCTACGGCACAGGCTTTCTATGCTGCTTGTATTGCACGTACTGAAGTGTTCAGGTGTATTTATGCTTGTATGCTGTACACTGCACTGTACGGTCACTAGTCTTGGCTATATTCGCCATAGAATGGCTAGACTACAGCAGCAGAAAAGCAAGGGTGCTGAGGCACAGGTTTTTTTCTATGCTGCTTGTATTGCAGGTGTTGCAGTGTTCATTTGTACTTATGCTTGTATGCTATACATTGCACTGTACGGTCGCCATTCTTGGCTCTATAAGTCGGCAGCAGCATATAAGCAACACAGGCTTTCGATGCTGTTTTTGCTGCATGTGATACTGTTCCACGGCACTGCTCCCCATTGGGTGCAATGCTCCCCTGTAGCACTTGGTCAGCCGGGGTCTCTACTTGACGTGGCCAAAAGAACCACCTCTCAACCCTGTCCAAGGACAGGGACGGAGTTGCAATGGGATAGAGACTTGCAGTCCGGACAGGCCATGGGCAATCTGGATCATTGCTCCCTGGCCACCCTCACTTGGATTAAAAATCGGTGCTCCGGGGGGGTCCCAGGAGGCTCTCTGTATGATGAGGTAGACGTAGCTCATCAGGACTTTGATCCTGACACCGCTCTCACTCCGGATACGCCGGATGGTGACGCCATAAGGAATGATCCTATAGCGTCCATCAATGGAATGTTGGATCTTTTCTCCCTCAGCTCCCCCAGCGGAGGAGTCAGCTTCACAGCAGGAGAAGTCCCATTTCAAACTCAAACGTATAGTGAGTAGTGTTCTGGCCACGCTGACTTCAGAGAAGCAGTCCAGAAACACCACGCTTACCAGATAAGCGTTTTCTCCAAACGTATTAAGGATACACGTTATCCTTTTCCCCCTGACGTGGTCAGGCGTTGGACCCAGGGTCCAAAGGTGGATTCTCCAATCTCCAGGCTTGCGGCTAGAGCCACAGTTGCAGTGGAGATGGGACTTCACTTACAGATGCCATTGACAGACAGATGGACTCTGGTTGAAATCTGTCTGTGAGGCTATCGGCGTGTCGGTTGCTCCGGCATTCACAGCCGTATGGGCACCCTAAGCTTTTCAGCTGTTCTTGTGCAGCTGGTCTTGAGCACAAGTACATCTGTGCCGCAGGGGCGTCCGTAACCTCGCAATGTCTGCATTGCGACTTACCCTATTAATGCTGTCCTGGAAGGACAGCCGAGGTTTCGGTCCTTCCCAGGCTCGGGCAGGTCCCAATTGTCCTCGTCCAAAAGGGCTGAAAAGCCTCAGAGGGGCTCAGCTGCCGGCCGGGCTCAATCACGCCCAAGGAAGGCAGTCGGAGGAACCGCTACCAAGGCGGTCTCCTCATGACTCTCAGCTCTCTCATCTTTCCGCATCCGCGGTTGATGGCAGACTCGCTCGCCTTTGGCGACATTTAGCTGCCACAGGTCACAGACCGGTGGGTGAGGGACAGTGTGCCCACGTGCACAGGACAGAGTTCTGTTCTCGTCCTCCGACTCGATTCTTCAGAACGTCCCCACATCCCCACCGAGCAGATGCTCTTCTGCAGGCAGAAGGAGTGGTAATCCCGGTTCCTCTTCAGGAACAAGACACGGTTTTCCTCCAATCTGGTTGTGGTGCCAAACAAGGATGGCTCTTTCCGTTCCGTTCTGGACCTAAAACTGCTCAACAAGCACGTGGAGGCCAGGCGGTTCCGGATGATACCCTCCGCTCCGTCATTGCCTCAATGTCTCAAGGAAATTTCCTAGCATCAATAGACAGCTAAGATGCTTATCTCCACGTGCCGATTGCTACAGAGCACCAATGTTTTCCTACATTTCGTGATAGGAAACGACCAGCTTCAGTTCGTAGCTCTGCCATTCGGGCTGGCGACAGCCCCACGGGTGTTCGCCAAGGTCATGACGGCAGTGGTAGCAGTCTTGCACTCACAGGGACACTCTGTGATCCCTTACTTGGACGATATACTTGTCAAGGCACCCTCTCAACAGGCATGCCAACTCAGCCTGAATGTTGCGCTGGAGACTCTCCAGACATTCGGGTGGATCATCAACTTCTCAAAGTCAAACCTGTCACGACCCAATCACTAACGTATCTTGGCATGGAGTTTCATACCCTCTCAGCGGTAGTGAAGCTTCCGCTGGACAAGCAGCGGTCACTACAGACTGGGGTGCAGACTCTCCTTAAAGGTCAGTCGCACTTCTTAAGACGCCTCATGCACTTCCTCGGGAAGATAGTGGCGGCAATGGAGGCGGTTCCGTTTGCGCAGTTTCATCTGCGTTCACTTCAATGGGACATTCTCCGCCAATGAGACGGGAAAACATCCCTGTACAGGAAAGTATCCCTTTCACAGACGGCAAGGACTCTCTGCAATGGTGGCTTCTTCCCACCTCATTATCACAGGGAAGATCCTTCCTACCACCGTCTTGGGCGGTGGTCACGACAGACGCGAGTCTGTCAGGGTGGGGAGCGTTTTTCTCCACCACAGGGCTCAGGGTCCGTGGACTCAGCAGGAGTCCACCCTTCAGATCAATGTTCTGGTAATCAGAGCAGTGTATCTTGCCCTACTAGCCTTCCAGCAGTGGCTGGAAAGAAAGCAGATCCGAATTCAATCGGACAAGTCCACAGCGGTGGCATACATCAATCACCAAGGGGGGGACACGCAGTCGGCAAGCCTTCCAGGAAGTCCGGCGGATTCTGATGTGGGTGGATGCCACGGCCTCCACCATATCCGCAGTTCACATCCCCGGCGTAGAAAACTGGGAGGCAGACTTCCTCAGTCGCCAGGGCATGGACGCAGGGGAATGGTCCCTTCACCCGGACGTGTTTCAGGAAATCTGTCGCCGCTGGGGAAGGCCGGACGTCGACCTAATGGCGCCCCGGCACAACAACAAGGTCCCAACCTTCATGGCACGGTCTCGCGATCAAAGAGCGCTGGCGGCAGACGCCCTAGCGCAAGATTGGTCGCAGTTCCGGCTCCCTTATGTGTTTCCACCTCTGGCACCCTTGCCTAGAGTGCTACGCAAGATCAGATCCGATTGCAGCCGCGTCATACTCGTCGCCCCAGACTGGCCGAGGAGGGCGTGGTATCCGGATCTGTGGCAGCTCACGGTCGGCCAACCGTGGGCACTACCAGACCGACCAGACTTACTGTCCCAAGGGCCGTTTTTTTCCATCGGAATTCCGCGGCCCTGAATCTGACTGTGTGGCCATTGAGTCCTGGATCCTAGCGTCTTCAGGATTATTCCACGGGGTCGTTGCCACCATGAGACAGGCTAGGAAGCCCACGTCCGCTAAGAACCACAGAACGTGGAGGATATTCTTATCCTGGTGCTCTGCTCAGGGAGTGTCTCCCTGGCCATTTGCATTGCCTACCTTTCTTTCTTTCCTGCTATCTGGGTTAGAAAAAGGTTTGGCGCTCGGCTCCCTTAAAGGTCAGGTATCGGCGCTATTCGTCTTTTTTCAGAGGCGTTTGGCACGCCTTCCTATGGTGCGCACGTTCCTACAGGGGGTTTGCCATATCGTTCCCCCGTGCAAGCGGCCGTTAGATCCATGGGATCTGAACAGGGTACTATGCCCTCCAGAAGCCGCCCTTCGAGCCTCTGAGGGAGGTTTTCACTTTCTAGACTATCCCAGAACGTGGTTTTTCTGGTAGCGATCACATCTCTTCGGAGAGTGTCTGAGCTGGCAGCGCTGTCATCCAAGACTCCCTTCCTGGTCTTCCACCAGGACAAGGTAGTGCTGCGCCCCATTCAGGAGTTTCTCCCGAAGGTGGTATCCTCTTTTCATCTTAATCAGGATATCTCTTTGCCTTCGTTTTGTCCTCATGCAGTTCATCGGTATGAGAAGGATTTACATTTGTTAGATCTGGTGAGAGCACTCAGAATCTACATTTCCCGCACGGCGCCCTTGCGCCGTTCGGATGCACTCTTTGTCCTTGTCGCTGGTAAGCGCAAAGGGTCGCAGGCTTCTAAGGCCACCCTGGCTCGATGGATCAAGGAACCAATTCTTGAAGCCTACCGTTCTGCTGGGCTTCCGGTTCCATCAGGGCTGAAGGCCCATTCTACCAGAGCAGTGGGTGTATCCTGGGCATTGCGACACCAGGCTACGGCTCAACAGGTGTGCCAGGCAGCTACCTGGTCGAGTCTGCACACTTTCACCAAACATTATCAGGTGCATACCTATGCTTCGGCGGACGCCAGCCTAGGTAGAAGAGTCCTGCAGGCGGCAGTTGCCTCCCCGTAGGGGAGGGCTGTCTTCGCAGCTCTAACATGAGGTATTTCTTTACCCACCCAGGGACAGCTTTTGGACGTCCCAATCGTCTGGGTCTCCCAATAGAGCGCCGAAGAAGAAGGGAATTTTGTTACTTACCGTAAATTCCTTTTCTTCTAGCTCCTATTGGGAGACCCAGCACCCGCCCTGTTGTCCTTCGGGATTTTTGGTTTGTTTGCGGGTACACATGTTGTTCATGTTGAACGGTTTTTCAGTTCTCCGATGTTACTCGGAGTGAATTTGTTTAAACCAGTTATTGGCTTTCCTCCTTCTTGCTTTTGCACTAAAACTGGTGAGCCAGTGATCCCACTGGGGGTGTATAGCCAGAAGGGGAGGGGCCTTACACTTTTTAGTGTAATTGCTTTGTGTGGCCTCCGGAGGCAGTGCTATACACCCAATCGTCTGGGTCTCCCAATAAGAGCTAGAAGAAAAGGAATTTACGGTAAGTAACAAAATTCCCTTCTTTCATCATTGCAACCATTTTTTTTTTTTTTTTTTTACTATCCCAATGCATTTAAAAAAACAAATCCAGCTCCATTGCAGCTAATCTGTTAAAGATCTCCCTTTCAGGGGTTCTACAGTGTCTTTACAATCTGTTTCCATGGTAACAGACCACAAACAAACACTGTCGTCTGATCCTGCAGTCACATACACATCCATCTGTCCTGTTCCAATTCCATTTCATAGTTGACATAGACCAGGACAGATGGACGGTAACATGACTGGAGGTGTATTTGCGGTCTGTTACCATGGGAATCTAGCGGTCTATATAGAAACTAAACTAATTGGTGCTTTACACGCTGCGCAATCGCTAACAATTTATCGTCGGGGTCACGGTGTTTGTGACGCACATCCGGCGCCGTCAGCGACATCGCAGAGTGTGACACCACAGAAGCGACGAACATCTCCTTACCTGCGTCCACCGGCAATGCGGAAGGAAGGAGGTGGGCGGGATGTTACGTCCCGCTCATCTCCGCCCCTCCGCTTCTATTGGACGGCCGCTTAGTGACGTCGCTGTGACGCTGAAAGCACCTCCCCCTTGAGGGAGGGATTGTCGGCGGTCACAGCGACATCGCTGACCAGGTATGTGCGTGTGACGCTGCCGTAGCGATAATGTTCGGTACGGCAGCGATCACCACATATCGTTGCAACGACGGGGGCGGGTGCTATCGCGCGCAACATCGCTAGTGATGTCGCAGCGTGTAAAGTACCCCTAACTCCCTAAGAAAAAAGATGATTTTTGCAGAGTGGCTTCATTTTGTCATCTGCTACTGTGGCGCCCCTGACCGTGTCAGGCACCACTGAGTACTGCAGCCATGCTGAGACAGTACAAACAGGTAATCCCAAAGGCTGAGTAGGGTGTGTACGCACAGACACGAAGTACCCAGGGGACACACACACAGCTTAGAGGGGACCCCTGGGCAGACCCAGGGAGGGGGCATAGCCCTCGCACCCAGCTAGTGGTGGGTAGTGGGACTGGAGACAGGAGTTGTGCAGTGGCAGTCAGAGGAGCAGGAGTGGAGCAGCCGCGTCTGAGGTGTAGAGCAGAAGAGCAGGACACGCTCAGACCCTGCACCTGTAGTGGCTGGTGGCGGGGGAGAGCGGCTAACCAGTGGTGCTGCCTGAAATCCACCTAGTGACGAGAGAGGAGACTACTGGTAGGCCAGGCCCGCACGGGGAAACAGGGCCCCAGAGCAGGAACCCATCTACTCGGCCTGCTAACCCTGCTGGAGAGGGTGCTGGATGTACCTCACCGAACCACACAGTCCACAGCATCAACAGCAACGAGGGGGCCCATGAGGAGGATCGAGCCTGGAGCCATCTTATCCTTGGTCCATGCTGTCAGCAAACGGGTCAGAAAGGGGAGAACGGCAGTTGCGACTTCCCTGGGTGATTCCTGCAGTACAACACGTAAGGAGTCACCCCAAACAAGAAGGGCTAGGAAGGCGAGTCAGCAGTCACCCCTATATCAGCCGGAGGGACACCTGGTTCATCAGAGCATCGGCCGGGTTGTCTCACGTTACCATCAGAAAAGTGAGTAAAAACCTTGAAAGACATTGCTGCCTGTGTGTGAGTTCTTCTGCGACCTGTGGTACTACACCCTTACACTGGGGCCAGCCTCACTCTCGGGAGGCCACAACAACTGACTGCAGACACCATCAGCCCCAGTCGCTCCATAAACTGCAGTGGCGGTCACCCCCTGACCACAATACCGAGAGTGGCGTCACTATTCCCATAGAAGTTAACCTGACCTGCCTGTGGCCAGAAGATTCCCAACACGTGAAGACCTGAAGGTAATGGGGCTTCACACTACCATGAAATGCTGCTCTGCATTGGAGCAATGTACAGAAGCCATACAATTGAGTGGCATAAAGTTTGCATTTTAGATGTACTGGTTGTTTCTGTGGAGTTTTCCTTCCTCGTTGATTGTTCACCTATGAACATGTCTTCTCTTGTGGAGACAAACTGGCCAGATACCGGGAGCAGCCGAGAAGCAGAAGCTGAAATTGCATCTGTCTGATCCTTGCTGCCTGCGCTGCTGATGTCCAGGGTCGGCCCGCGCTGCTGATGTCCAGGGTCGGCCCGCGCTGCTGATGTCCAGGATCGGCCCGCGCTGCTGATGTCCAGGGTCGGCCCGCGCTGCTGATGGCCAGGGTCGGCCCGCGCTGCTGATGTCCAGGGTCGGCCCGCGCTGCTGATGTCCAGGGTCGGCCCGCGCTGCTGATGTCCAGGGTCGGCCCGCGCTGCTGATGTCCAGGGTCGGCCCGCGCTGCTGATGTCCAGGGTCGGCCCGCGCTGCTGATGTCCAGGGTCGGCCCGCGCTGCTGATGTCCAGGGTCGGCCCGCGCTGCTGATGTCCAGGGTCGGCCCGCGCTGCTGATGTCCAGGGTCGGCCCGCGCTGCTGATGGCCAGGGTCGGCCCGCGCTGCTGATGGCCAGGGTCGGCCCGCGCTGCTGATGGCCAGGGTCGGCCCGCGCTGATTGATGTGGATAGACAGTGATCTGCACATGGCGGCGGCGGCTGCTGCTGCGGGAGATTTACACTGATTGGTAACATTACCTGCTAGAGACAGGGCGGACAAGATGGGTTTACACCCCCCTTCAGCAATTTGCATGATCACCCTCATTGCCTATGGGCCTCCCCGAGGATGCTTCTTTTTTGTTCTTCATCCCCAGCGCTGTCCTGCTGCTGACTCTCAGGCGCTGCACATTAGACACTTCTCGCTTCTATAACACGGCTGCTCTACTAATGAGTGAAAGCTATTAATGATCAGTGACCAAAAAAAAAACACCCATTGGGGGAAACAGAAATGATCAGAGTGGTCTGCATCTAGTGGAGGGTTTAGTGACCAAAGGCGGCAATGTTCATAGTCCAGCTGAGCCTTCTAGTACTATACAATGGCCGCTGCAGTGTATGAACACAGCTGGTTTCCTTGTATTCCTCACTGGTTTTCCTTTTTTGGGGGGGCTGCAGCTTCTGACACTTTAACCACTTATAGCCCAAGATCAGCCGCGCAGCTCTGCCAACCCCGGGAGCTGCAGAAAATGAAGGCGTCGCATTTATTGATGAGTTTCATACAATAAAAGGTCTTTGGAGTTTGGTCAATCATCGTCCTGTTGTGGGATTTTTCCATTGAATAGATTATTATCTGGGGGGCCAGGACCCCCACTGCTTCTCAGAGCACAAAATGAAGGGGTCCAATGCATCAAGTACACCAATGATTGCTGGGATCCAAAGACAACGAAGGGTCCTGTGTGCACAGTATCACCTCATTTCTGGTGGGATTCTGATCAGTTAGCCCACCAGCACCCTCAGGCCCACATCTCCTCTAATCTTTATACATCTAGAATTTTCGCTGATGATATTCCACATCAGATACAGGTCAGTGGCGTCTCCACACGTATTCTCACCCCGCAACTCTGCGGCTCCGCAGCGGGAGGATCCGCAGCACCCGAAGGGTGGATGAAGTCACTGCTGGAATTTGTCACATTGTGTCAGTGGATTTCTCATGTTCTTACTCCCATTTGTTCTTTAAGTTGGAAATGTGAATTCAGAAATAACTCTGCTCGGCTTGTACCCCGGCGAGGGGGTGGGGGAGGGGGCGACGATAATCAGGGGCTCTATTTGCATCCATCACCGATCTGTGATTGCACCACAATCCTCTAATTGCTGAAACAGTTTAACATTTAATTATGGGATCATAGAATTGTGATGAGCGCAGTGTATATACCGCCATCATCCACAACAACTGCTGTCTCTGAGGTTGTCACCCAGCTTTCCCAGGCTCCTGCAAGTCCGTGTGGTCCAGTAATGTAACCATTTATAGTATCGCTGACTTATGATAAATAAATTAGGCGCCTCCATCTGTCCCATCATTAACCCCCGGGGTTATTTATAAAGGTTACTATTTAGTGGGGTCCATTATACGCGCCTTTAATGAAGCAGCCAGTATATGGCGGACACCTTCATTCTGAGCATACACAGTGGGTAACACTGGGCAATATCTTGTATGGCTGCCTAATATATATATTATATATATAAAAACCTCACATGACGGCTACGTGTGAATTAGGCCATACACGATCGCTAGCATCCCGGCAGAGGAGGGCGACGTGAGGACTTGTAATTACTGGGATTTGCTTTCGTTAAGGTGAATGGAATATGTGCTCCGTGCGGCTCCAAATGAAGGGACTTATTTACGGTCAGTGATATAATATCAGGCGCTCGCACCGCAGATCGATGCCTCCGGGCCGGCGTCCAGCGCCTCGCACCAGGCTCCTATAATGTGCATGTTTATCGCTTCTGCCGGCTCCATAACCTTCACAGCAAAACCACAAAATGACACAACTTTCACTCTGCTAATTTCTGAATCAACGCCAGTCAGTGAATTATGGATGAGCGTCACTAAGGGACTGGAAGCATATAATGCTGCCACATAGAGAGGAGGCGCGTCCACACAATATAGGCCGGGTTTATTTTATACAAAGATAGGGCCAAAATCAACAAGTGTAGTAGAGGCCTGCACCATTTTAGTCTGTTGTCCCAGTTTGGCCCAGTAATACAAGCCTCTATGGTATCACAACCCCCAGAATAATGCTGCCATACACAGCCCAAATAGTATCACCATATACTGTCCACATAATACCATCAGGATAATGCTGCCATACACAACACACCTAATATCACCAAGACTATGCCACCATATACAGCCCAGATAACACTGCGAAAATACTGCTTCCATATACTGCCCACATAATACTAAAATAGTGCTACCACATACAGCCAACCTAATGCAACTAAAATAAAGGATCTATATACTCTCACAATACCACCAAGATAATGCTGCCATATACAGCCCAGATAACACTACGAAAATACTGCTTCCATATACTGCCCACATAATACCAAAACTAAAATAGTGCTACCACATACAGCCAACCTAATGCAACTAAAATAAAGGATCTATATACTGTCACAATACCACCAAGATAATGCTGCCATATACAGCCCAGATAACACTACGAAAATACTGCTTCCATATACTGCCCACATAATACCAAAACTAAAATAGTGCTACCACATACAGCCAACATAATGCAACTAAAAGAAAGGCTCTATATACTGTCACAATACCACCAAGATAATGACGCCCAAATAGTATCATCATATACTGTCCACATAATACCACCAAGATAATGCTGCCATAGACAACACACCTATATCAAACACTATGAAAACACTGCTTCCATATACTGACCACATAATACCAAAACTAAAATAGTGCTACCACACACAGCCAACATAATGCAACTAAAATAAAGACTCCATATACTGTCACACTCCCACCAAGATAATGCCGCTCATATACAGTCCAAATAGTGTCACCATATACTGTCCACATAATACCACCAAGATAATGCTGCCCATATACAGTCCAAATAGTGTCACCATATACTGTCCACATAATACCACCAAGATAATGCCGCCATAATACTACTAAAATACTGCTTCCATATACCACTACTAAAATCACCAAGATAGAGCCACCAGATACAGCCCATACAACACTACTAAAAAAAAAAAAAAAAAAAAAAGCTTCCAAATACTGCCCACATAATACCCCAACTAAAATCCCTAAAATAATGCATCTATATACTGAACACATAATCTCACCTATATAATGCTGTTACATACAGCCCAAAGAACACTACTAAAAAAAAAAAATTCCATATATTGCTCACATCATACGCCAACTAAAATCACCAAAATAGTGCCACCATACATGGCCAACACAATGCAACTAAAATAATAGCTCCATATACTGTCCATGTAATACCACCAAGAAAATGACACCACATAAAGACCACATAACACTACCAAGATTGTGCCACCATATACTGCCCATATAATGCTTCCATATAAGTGCTGCCCTATACAGCCTACATAATACTACCACCATATAGTGCCCAAGAATGTGCAGCACCTACATAAATCCACATTGTAGTGCACATGAATATCTACCATCAGGTGCTGAATATGATGTGGTTTTATTACGCTGTCGCGGTTCCCATCCTATGAGCCCCTGGACAATCGCTAACCCCCACCTCAATATATAGCGCAGTCACAGCTACATCTATATGTCCATATACAATATAAACACCCCAGAAATCCCAGCCAGTATTCCACGCTCTCTATAGGTGGGCGCCGCTTGTATTATCGTGGTTCTGTCCTCCACCCTGGAGAGCCGTGTGGCCGCGTCTGTGGAATTCTTGGGAAATGTCATTTTCTGGGCTGAGATTTCACACGGATCAGGCAGGACAGTAAGCGGAGCGTCTCATTAGCAGCCTGTTCCCCTGAATGGTACATGCAGCCGCTGCCAACCTCTCCTCACGCCCCATTAGGAGCCGCCAAACTCTGCAATCATCAGTGAAGCCTCCTCCATATCACATCGGCTCCGGCTGCACCAGGCTCCATTGCTTCACTTTGGAAGAGACGGGGCTTAAAAACATCTTTAAAGATAAATCTAAAGAATAATATTAATAATAATAATATTTATTCATTTATATAGCGCTATTAATTCCACAGCACTTTACATACATTGGCAACACTGTCCCCATTGGGGCTCACAATCTAGAGTCCCTATCTGTATGTCTTTGGAGTGTGGGAGGAAACCGGAGAACCCGGAGGAAACCCACGCAAACACGGGGAGAACATACAAACTCCTTGCAGATGTTGTCCTTGGTGGGATTTGAACCCTGGACCCCAGCACTGCAAGACTGCAGTGCTAACCACTGAGCCACCACAAGCTTGCACAGTGCTAACCACAAGCTTGCACAGTGCTAACCACTGAGCCACCACAAGACTGAAATGCTAGCCACTGAGCCACCACAAGACTGCAATGCTAGCCACCACAAGACTGCAATGCTAGCCACTGAGCCACCACAAGACTGCAATGGTAGCCACTGAGCCACCACGAGACTGCAATGGTAGCCACTGAGCCACCACAAGACTGCAATGGTAGCCACTGAGCCACCACAAGACTGCAATGGTAGCCACTGAGCCACCACAAGACTGCAATGGTAGCCACTGAGCCACCGTGCGGTCATAATTATGGACAAAATTCCTTGACGCAGTTTTTCCGGTTTCTGGGAAAGCCGGGCAGCCACCACTATGGTCACATTAAACCTTCCGTGTGCATTTCACACTCCCCTGTTCCTTTTATCCCGGCACTGACACTTTATAGTGAGAGAACGCAATGTTATATAAAATCCAGAGTAACGTCTGCAATGTGACATCTGGCACAATCAGATGCAGCAAATGCTGGAACCGCGGGCAGGCTTCGCTGTATAGCTGGCCCGACCCTGTTTAGAGATATCACCGCCGCCATATTGGCTCTCACCCAGCTTTCCCAGAACCAGATACAACTTCATAAAATCTAGGATTGTATATATTTGTGATCAGGTGTTAATGTGATCAGCGCAGGAATCAGTCCCATAATAAAGTGACCCTCACTGTGCCGCCACACCGGCTGACAAATGGCGACAGCGGAATAAAGAAAACCTGACGGGATCAAGTGTCAGCGGAGCAATCCCAGTTGTGTGGCTGTAATTAGTTTCCATCACCGCGAGCGTTCCACACACACAACTATTTATACCCTCAGTTGTTACAGGATTAGAAAAACATGGCTACCCTCTACCGGAAATAGTGCCACACCTGTCCACAGGTCGTGTGTGGTATTACAGCTTAGCCCCGTTCACTTACACAGGACTGAGCCGCAATACCAGACACAACCCATAACCGGCTGTGATGCCAATTCAGCTCCCCCCTCATTTCAGGGATCCAGCAATGATCCTCATTGAGCCAGAAAGAGACGTAGGACACAGTATCCCTCTGACCGGCCGTGATCTGGACATAGAGGATATTTTCCATGCAGCCTGGGATTTATAAAGGTGCGAGAAGCAGCACCGAATATTGCTGGAGGCGTCCTCGGGGCCTGCAGCGAGACTAACAGTTATTATATGTGACAGCTTACATAACCTGCGAGAGCGCCGCACGGAGCGAGGAGACGACTCAATACTCAGACCTGGACGAGCTGCGCCAAGCCCCCAAAAGGTGACCGCCAGAGACCCTCGTGTGAGCGACTGATCTGATCCATCTCAAAGCAGAAAACAAAGGCTTGTAAGAAGTAATGCTGCGATACAACATGCCAAGTCCCAATAAGACTGTGAGCAATGATAGATTAACCCCCTGTGTGACTGAAAAAAAAAACAAAAAAAACTTGTATACAGTTAGGTCCAGAAATATTTGGACAGTGACACAAGTTTTGTTATTTTAGCTGTTTACAAAAACATGTTCAGAAATACAATTATATATATAATATGGGCTGAAAGTGCACACTCCCAGCTGCAATATGAGAGTTTTCACATCCAAATCGGAGAAAGGGTTTAGGAATCAGAGCTCTGTAATGCATAGCCTCCTCTTTTTCAAGGGACCAAAAGTAATTGGACAAGGGACTCTAAGGGCTGCAATTAACTCTGAAGGTGTCTCCCTCGTTAACCTGTAATCAATTAAGTAGTTAAAAGGTCTGGGGTTGATTACAGGTGTGTGGTTTTGCATTTGGAAGCTGTTGCTGTGACCAGACAACATGCGGTCTAAGGAACTCTCAATTGAGGTGAAGCAGAACATCCTGAGGCTGAAAAAAAAGAAAAAATCCATCAGAGAGATAGCAGACATGCTTGGAGTAGCAAAATCAACAGTCGGGTACATTCTGAGAAAAAAGGAATTGACTGATGAGCTTGGGAACTCAAAAAGGCCTGTGCGTCCACGGATGACAACAGTGGTGGATGATCGCCGCATACTTTCTTTGGTGAAGAAGAACCCGTTCACAACATCAACTGAAGTCCAGAACACTCTCAGTGAAGTAGGTGTATCTGTCTCTAAGTCACCAGTAAAGAGAAGACTCCATGAAAGTAAATACAAAGGGTTCACATCTAGATGCAAACCATTCATCAATTCCAAAAATAGACAGGCCAGAGTTACATTTGCTGAAAAACACCTCATGAAGCCAGCTCAGTTCTGGAAAAGTATTCTATGGACAGATGAGACCAAGATCAACCTGTACCAGAATGATGGGAAGAAAAAAGACTGGAGAAGAAAGGGAACGGCACATGATCCAAGGCACACCACATCCTCTGTAAAATATGGTGGAGGCAACGTGATGGCATGGGCATGCATGGCTTTCAATGGCACTGGGTCACTTGTGTTTATTGATGACATAACAGCAGACAAGAGTAGCCGGATGAATTCTGAAGTGTACCGGGATATACTTTCAGCCCAGATTCAGCCAAATGCTGCAAAGTTGATCGGACGGCGCTTCATAGTACAGATGGACAATGACCCCAAGCATACAGCCAAAGCTACCCAGGAGTTCATGAGTGCAAAAAAGTGGAACATTCTGCAATGGCCAAGTCAATCACCAGATCTTAACCCAATTGAGCATGCATTTCACTTGCTCAAATCCAGACTTAAGACGGAAAGACCCACAAACAAGCAAGACCTGAAGGCTGCGGCTGTAAAGGCCTGGCAAAGCATTAAGAAGGAGGAAACCCAGCGTTTGGTGATGTCCATGGGTTCCAGACTTAAGGCAGTGATTGCCTCCAAAGGATTCGCAACAAAATATTGAAAATAAAAATATTTTGTTTGGGTTTGGTTTATTTGTCCAATTACTTTTGACCTCCTAAAATGTGGAGTGTTTGTAAAGAAATGTGACAATTCCTACAATTTCTATCAGATATTTTTGTTCAAACCTTCAAATTAAATGTTACAATCTGCACTTGAATTCTGTTGTAGAGATTTCATTTCAAATCCAATGTGGTGGCATGCAGAGCCCAACTCGCGAAAATTGTGTCACTGTCCAAATATTTCTGAACCTAACTGTATACATATACACACATACATACATTAAAACCCACAAAGGAGCACATGTAGAAATTAGGAGTTAAGAAACGTGTTGCACTCATCTACTGTCCAGCCTTCTTTCTAGTTTGGGTCCTCAGTTGTGGCTTCATTGTAAAAATTGGACCAAAAACGCGGCTTCTCGCAGTTTCCTCTTAGCAGAAAGATCTCAAGACTGATATAGGCTGTTAGCTGAGGGGTTGTTAATCTGACTTTTCTTTGACTCTGATGAACTTATCCTCTGCAGCAGAGGTAATTATTGGTCTTCCTGTCCTAAAGCTCTCCTCATTGATCATTTCATCATACTATTCATGGTATTCAAACCCTCAATAGTCTAGCAATTTTCCAGTCTGACTGACTTTCATGTTGTAATGATGGATTGCTGCTTCTCTTAGTTGAGTTGTTCTTAACAATTTCTGGCTTAGAACAGTTGTGGCATATGCTCAGCTCTGTATGGAGGGTGTAACCAACAAAGCATCTGCAAAACATACTGATGGTCGCAAAATCCTTTCTAAAGGCCGGAGATCCCACAAATGAACTCTTGATGAGGTGACCTCTTCATTGGAAGCTAATCTAGGTGACAACCTGATGAAAAGCATGAGAAGGGGTGTAAAGCTCACATCAGGGGGGCGCTGTGAGGCGTCTGTGGTGTAACCCATACTTTGGTTCATGTCAAACGTGTTGCTATACTTTGTTACCATATTTTCTCTACCTCCTGGTTTTCCTGCCTTCAGACTAAATACACATTGTGCACGTTGCAATAAGACTGGTGCAGTCACTGTGTACATACATTACATTACTGATCCTGAGTTACCTCCTGTATTATACTCCAGAGCTGCACTCACTATTCTACTGGTGCAGTCACTGTGTACATACATTACATTACTGATTTTGAGTTACATCCTGTATTATACCCCAGAGCTGCACACACTATTCTGCTGGTGCAGTCACTGTGTACATACATTACTGATCCTGAGTTACCTCCTGTATTATACTCCAGAGCTGCACTCACTATTCTGCTGGTGGAGTCACTGTGCACATACATTACATTACTGATCCTGAGTTACCTCCTGTATTATACTCCAGAGATGCACTCACTATTCTGCTGGTGCAGTCACTGTGTACATACATTACTGATCCTGAGTTACCTCCTGTATTATACTCCAGAGCTGCACTCATTGTTCTGCACTGTTTACATAACATTACTAGTGCTGTACTGATCCAGAGTTGTATCTGGTCAGTGTGGCACACCGGGGGGGCACTTTGGCACCACCATACCACCTTACTGTAGGAGGATGGGATCAGGGTGGTGCGGGCGCTGGGATGGTTGGGCACCGTGCTGTGCTGCAGTCTTGTCGAGCAGTAGTCATACATAAATGAACAGATTGGATCCCTTGTGGCAGAGGAGGCTGAGATCTACGCACAGAGCGGGCACGTTATTTTTATCTGCTGTGTGATATCGCTGTGACTGAGCGGTAACATGTGCCAGGCATGAGCCCGAGCTTTGATTCAGGCAGCTGAGGAGGGATTTAATATGACAGAGCAGAATCAGACAGAAGCCGTGGCAGCTGTACAAACATGCCAGGCTCTCATCAGACACTGCTCCGAGATGGCAGCTGTGCAAACACTCCGCACCTCTTCCCGGAGACGTCTTCATCTTATTACATCCTGAGCAGAGGACACCATGCTCCTGGTGAAGGGACGCAGCTCCCAGTGGGCGAAACCTGGAGCTCGAGGGCACATATATGATATCCCCAGAGGGTCTCTGAACTAGCTCATGGGTCTGGTCTATAGTATCGGTGCTTTTGCATGGGTGCGACTGTGCTAACATGGGGCGACGGCGCTTCCAATATAATAAAATCTGGCAATTCTGCATGTAGTGTGAAATAAAAACCTCATGTCCATCGCTTTTTTAACGTACATAATAAAGGAGCACCCCCTTACATGACACCTCCTTCCTGCTTACATGGTCGTCCTGGGAAAAAAAAAGGACCAACTCTCACAACGGATTGGCAGGTGAGGCCTCAAACTTGAAGACAAACCCCTTTTTAGCTGTCAATCTGATCACCCCATGTTTTCTTCCTCCAGAGTAAGGATGACTGACAGCCAGAGGGTCTAAGACCCCAACTCTCAGGGCCATTTATACACCAGGCACCCCGGACCCTGAATGTAAACATAAGGCTGGAAAGCAATGGTGCCGAACATTAATCCCAGGAGCAGATCTGCTTTATTAATTATTCACTGCATGACGAGGTAGGGAATTATTGTTATTGGCACGGGAAATGTGACAGACGGCTAATTATTCCAGAACGGGTGACTGCTGCCCATATGACAGAAAGTGAACATTTCCATAGGCGAGAGCTACGTGCTGGCAGCAGATCACAGGCGTGTGACATAGGTTATATGGCGCTCCGCACCCACGTACCTCTGAGCTGCCCCCAACTCCGGACCCGAATATCACCATACGATGCCACACCGGACCCGGATATCGCCATACGATGCCACACAGTGCCCAGATATTGCCATACAATGCCACACAGAACCCGAATATCGCCATACAATGCCACACAGGGCCCGGATATCACCATATGATGGATGCCACACAGGACCCAGATATCGCCATACGATCGATGCCACACAAAGCCCAGATATCGCCATACAATGCCACACAGGGCACAGATATCACCATACGATGCCACACAGGGCACAGATATCGCCATACGATGCCACACAAGGCTTGTATATCACCATATTATGCCACACAGGGCCCGGATATCAACATATGATGGATGCCACACAGGGCCCGGATATCGCCATACGATCGATGCCAAACAAAGCCCAGATATCACCATACGATGCCACACAGGCCCCAGATATCACCATAAGATGCCACACAGGACCCGGATATCGCCATACCATGCCACACAGGACCCGGATATCGCCATACCATGCCACACAGGACCCGGATATCGCCATACCATGCCACACAGGACCCGGATATCGCCATACCATGCCACACAGGACCCGGATATCGCCATACCATGCCACACAGGACCCGGATATCGCCATACCATGCCACACAGGACCCGGATATCGCCATACCATGCCACACAGGACCCGGATATCGCCATACCATGCCACACAGGGCCCGGATATCGCCATACGATACCACACAGGACCCGGATATCACCACGCTGGCAATAACTAGATTGCTTTCCCTCATAGATGCGGATATTTTGCAGTGCCTGTTCCTTTATCCACCATTATCCCTGGGGTGGATTATGACGTCCTGTCCAGAATCCCATCCGATCCCATAAATGCACATCCACACGCCCCGCGCCCCATCATTTATCTCCTGTGTCAATGTTGATCCTGAAGCAGCCGCCTGACATTACTGCACATGATCGTATATTTCCCCATCACCATGGTCTGGATAACACAGAAATGTGCCGCTTGGAAGATTTATCTCCCCGGTTGCGTCCTTTAGTGGCCACATTATAAATGCCGATCGGAGCCCGGAGCTGGAGATTATTTTTTTTTTTACCCTATCAATCATCTACGACCGAACAAAGCAATTTTCTGCCTCCATATAACACGTACAGCGATAATACTATAGCTAAAGGGTAAATCCGCTATAATCTGACCGGTCAACTCGAGAGAGAGGAAAATCTGAAGGGTCCGAACAGTTAACACTACGCAGCTGTAAGACCTCCATTGGTAGCCCCCAAAATATACGCTGCCCGAGACACCCAGATATAGGACCTGGCTCAGCCCTTTATCCAGTCACAAGACCTGACCCCCAACTCCAGCCAAGACCACCTTCACCCCCCATGTAACGACCCATATATAAAATGAACCCGGATAGAGGCGCATTAGGATAGGGTCCGGACAGAGACGTGCGCCTTGTCGCTGGCTGTTGGCCAATTTGTAAACCAAGTATCTCATTTTTTCTCCTAGCAGTAATGCAGAGCCTTAGCTCCTAGACTTCATGTTTCCATATTCCAGCTTTTCAGATGCTGCTGTATACTCGTATAGATTGGTAACTTTGTTGACTTTTCAGTGTGCAGCTGTTCACACCTAGTGAATGTGATCATCAGTCTTTTTATATTAATGACCCCTATGTACAGACCACAGGAAACACCCACCTCATCCCCCTGTATCTAGGCACCAGAGATAACCCCAAACAGGATGAGGAATTTAGATCAGACCTCCCACGTATACAGACCAACGGGCCCGACCTCCCTCGTATACAGACCCACGGGCCCGACCTCCCTCGTATACAGACCCACGGGCCCGACCTCCCTCATATACAGACCCACGGGCCCGATTTCCCTCATATACAGACCCACGGGCATGACTTCCCTCATATACAGACCCACGGGCCCGCCCTCCCTTGTATACAGACCCACGGGGCCAACCTCCCTTGTATACAGACCCACGGGTCCGACCTCCCACGTATACAGACCCACGGGTCCGACCTCCCACGTATACAGACCCACGGGCCCGACCTCCCACGTATACAGACCCACGGGCCCGACCTCCCTCGTATACAGACCCACGGGCCCGACCTCCCTCATATACAGACCCACGGGCCAGACCTCCCTAGTATACACACCAACGGGCCCGACCTCCCTCGTATACAGACCCATGGGCCAGACCTCCCTAGTATACACACCAACGGGCCCGACCTCCCTCGTATACAGACCCATGGGCCAGACCTTCCTCGTATACAGACCCACGGGCCAGACCTCCCTCGTATACAGACCCACGGGCCAGACCTCCCTCGTATACAGACCAACGGGCCCGACCTCCCTCGTATACAGACCCACGGGCCAGACCTCCCTAGTATACACACCAACGGGCCCGACCTCCCTCGTATACAGACCCACGGGCCTGACGTCCCTTGTATACAGACCCACGGGCCCGACCTCCCTCGTATACAGACCCACGGGCCCGACCTCCCTCGTATACAGACCCACGGGCCAGACATCCCTCGTATACAGACCCACGGGCCAGACCTCCCTCGTATACACACCAACGGGCCCGACCTCCCACGTATACAGACCCATGGACCCGACCTCCCTCGTATACAAACCCCCTGGCCCATCATCCCTCGTATACAAACCCCCTGGCCCGACCTTCCTCGTATACAAACCCCCTGGCCCGACCTTCCTCGTATACAAACCCCCTGGCCCGACCTTCCTCGTATACAAACCCCCTGGCCCGACCTTCCTCGTATACAAACCCCCTGGCCCGACCTCCCACGTATACAGACCCATGGACCCGACCTCCCTCGTATACAGACCCACGGGCCCAACCTCCCTCGTATATAGACCCATGGGCCTGACCTCCCTTGTATACAGACTCCCTGGCCCATCATCCCTCGTATACAAACCCCCTGGCCTGACCTTCCTCGTATACAAACCCCCTGGCCCGACCTTCCTCGTATACAAACCCCCTGGCCCGACCTTCCTCGTATACAAACCCCCTGGCCAGACCTTCCTCGTATACAAACCCCCTGGCCCATCATCCCTCGTATACAAACCCCCTGGCCCGACCTTCCTCGTATACAAACCCCCTGGCCAGACCTTCCTCGTATACAGACCCCCTGGCCCGACCTTCCTCGTATACAAACCCCCTGGCCAGACCTCCCTCGTATACAGACCCACGGGCTAGATGTCCCTCGTATACAGACACACAGGCCTGACATCCCTCGTATACAGACCCTCTGATCAGACCTCCCTTGTATGCAGACCCTCTGATCAGACCTCCCTTGTATGCAGACCCTCTGACCAGACCTCCCTTGTATGCAGACCCTCTGATCAGACCTCCCTTGTATGCAGACCCTCTGACCAGACCTCCCTTGTATACAGACCCTCTGATCAGACCTCCCTTGTATACAGACCCTCTGATCAGACCTCCCTTGTATGCAGACCCTCTGACCAGACCTCCCTTGTATGCAGACCCTCTGATCAGACCTCCCTTGTATACAGACCCTCAGACCAGACCTCCGTTGAACAGCAGCCACCGTGATTACTCCATAGTTCATTCCTACCATCTGAACACCTCCATCACCAGGCCTCTCTAGGTGACACTTGTGTGAATGAGCCCCCTGCACCAGGCATGGTCACAACCTGGAAAACTCCAATAATGCCACCTAATAACACTTCTCTATGACAATAGATTGAAGAAGGAAAAAAAAAAAGTTAAAAGCTGGAGATGAAGCCGAACACAGTGAACGCAAATGTAACAAAGCATGGATTCTACCACATTTAGGGAATTAGAAACTGATTGAAAGTAACAATAGCATCATTGTATTAATAACATCTCTTCTCATGGCCTCTTCAAGAAAGGACAAATCTCCACAGAGAACATGGGTTCATGACGACCCTGACAACTGATGGAGGAAGCCATGTACACGCCTGCTGTGACTTCAGCCCCTACTGAACCCAAGCAGAAGACACCGACAGGCCGAACCTGGGAGGTGGATCCGCTCACACGCCATGCCAGCCGATGAGCGACACTGTGATACAGTGACACTGCTGAATGCACACCACCATCACACGCAACAATGACCCCACTAGTGGTGAGCAGAAATAAAGGCGCAATAATAACCCAAGGACAATACAGGCATCATAAGGACATGAATAATCCTAGTGACATTAAAGTATTGTACTGAAGAAATCACAGACACAGGTGGAAGTAACATCCAAATACTACGACATCTTATAGTCCAGAATATAACTGCTATAAAACTGCCCCTTATATACGAGACTATAACTACTATAATACTGTCCCCTATGTACAAGAATATAACTACTATAATACTGCTCCCTATATACAAGAATATAACTACTATAATACTACCCCTATGCACAAGAATATAACTACTATAATACTGCCCCTATGTACAAGAATATAACTACTATAATACTGCCCCTATGTACAAGAATATAACTACTATAATACTGTCCCTATGTACAAGAATATAACTACTATAATACTGCCCCCTATGTACAAGAATATAACTACTATAATACTGCCCCTATATACAAGAATATAACTACTATAATACTGCTCCTATATACAAGAATATAACTACTATAATACTGTCCCTATGCACAAGAATATAACTACTATAATACTGTCCCTATGTACAAGAATATAACTACTATAATACTGTCCCTATATACAAGAATATAACTACTATAATACTGTCCCCTATGTACAAGAATATAACTACTATAATACTGCCCCCTATGTACAAGAATATAACTACTATAATACTGCCCCCTATGTACAAGAATATAACTAAAATAATACTGCCGCCTATATACAAGAATATAACTACTATAATACTGCCCCCTATGTACAAGAATATAACTACTATAATACTGCCCCCTATGTACAAGAATATAACTACTATAATACTACCCCTATGCACAAGAATATAACTACTATAATACTGTCCCTATGTACAAGAATATAACTACTATAATACTGCCCCTATGTACAAGAATATAACTACTATAATACTACCCCTATGCACAAGAATATAACTACTATAATACTGTCCCTATGTACAAGAATATAACTACTATAATACTGCCCCTATGTACAAGAATATAACTACTATAATACTGCTCCTATGTACAAGAATATAACTACTATAATACTGCCCCTATATACAAGAATATAACTACTATAATACTGCTCCTATATACAAGAATATAACTACTATAATACTGCCCCTATGTGCAAGAATATAACTACTATAATACTGTCCCTATGTACAAGAATATAACTACTATAATACTGCCCCTATGTACAAGAATATAACTACTGTAATACTGTCCCCTATGTACAAGAATATAACTACTATAATACTGCCCCCTATGTACAAGAATATAACTACTATAATACTGCCGCCTATGTACAAGAATATAACTACTATAATACTGTCCCTATATACAAGAATATAACTACTATAATACTGTCCCCTATGTACAAGAATATAACTACTATAATACTGCCCCCTATGTACAAGAATATAACTACTATAATACTGCCCCCTATGTACAAGAATATAACTACTATAATACTGCCGCCTATATACAAGAATATAACTACTATAATACTGCCCCCTATGTACAAGAATATAACTACTATAATACTGCCCCCTATGTACAAGAATATAACTACTATAATACTACCCCTATGCACAAGAATATAACTACTATAATACTGTCCCTATGTACAAGAATATAACTACTATAATACTGCCCCTATGTACAAGAATATAACTACTATAATACTACCCCTATGCACAAGAATATAACTACTATAATACTGTCCCTATGTACAAGAATATAACTACTATAATACTGCCCCTATGTACAAGAATATAACTACTATAATACTGCTCCTATGTACAAGAATATAACTACTATAATACTGCCCCTATATACAAGAATATAACTACTATAATACTGCTCCTATATACAAGAATATAACTACTATAATACTGCCCCTATGTGCAAGAATATAACTACTATAATACTGTCCCTATGTACAAGAATATAACTACTATAATACTGCCCCTATGTACAAGAATATAACTACTGTAATACTGTCCCCTATGTACAAGAATATAACTACTATAATACTGCCCCCTATGTACAAGAATATAACTACTATAATACTGCCGCCTATGTACAAGAATATAACTACTATAATACTGTCCCTATATACAAGAATATAACTACTATAATACTGTCCCCTATGTACAAGAATATAACTACTATAATACTGCCCCCTATGTACAAGAATATAACTACTATAATACTGCCGCCTATATACAAGAATATAACTACTATAATACTGCCCCCTATGTACAAGAATATAACTACTATAATACTGCCCCCTATGTACAAGAATATAACTACTATAATACTGCTCCTATGTACAAGAATATAACTACTATAATACTGCCCTTATGTACAAGAATATAACTACTATAATACTGCCCCCTATGTACAAGAATATAACTACTATAATACTGCCCCCTATGTACAAGAATATATCTACTATAATACTGCCCCTATATACAAGAATATAACTACTATAATACTGCCCCCTATGTACAAGAATATAACTACTATAATACTGCCCCCTATGTACAAGAATATAACTACTGTAATACTGTCCCCTATGTACAAGAATATAACTACTATAATACTGCCCCCTATGTACAAGAATATAACTACTATAATACTGCCGCCTATGTACAAGAATATAACTACTATAATACTGTCCCTATATACAAGAATATAACTACTATAATACTGTCCCCTATGTACAAGAATATAACTACTATAATACTGCCTCTATGTACAAGAATATAACTACTATAATACTGCCCCCTATGTACAAGAATATAACTACTATAATACTGCCGCCTATATACAAGAATATAACTACTATAATACTGCCCCCTATGTACAAGAATATAACTACTATAATACTGCCCCCTATGTACAAGAATATAACTACTATAATACTGCTCCTATGTACAAGAATATAACTACTATAATACTGCCCTTATGTACAAGAATATAACTACTATAATACTGCCCCCTATGTACAAGAATATAACTACTATAATACTGCCCCCTATGTACAAGAATATAACTACTGTAATACTGTCCCCTATGTACAAGAATATAACTACTATAATACTGCCCCCTATGTACAAGAATATAACTACTATAATACTGCCGCCTATGTACAAGAATATAACTACTATAATACTGTCCCTATATACAAGAATATAACTACTATAATACTGTCCCCTATGTACAAGAATATAACTACTATAATACTGCCTCTATGTACAAGAATATAACTACTATAATACTGCCCCCTATGTACAAGAATATAACTACTATAATACTGCCGCCTATATACAAGAATATAACTACTATAATACTGCCCCCTATGTACAAGAATATAACTACTATACTACTGCCCCCTATGTACAAGAATATAACTACTATAATACTGCTCCTATGTACAAGAATATAACTACTATAATACTGCCCTTATGTACAAGAATATAACTACTATAATACTGCCCCTATGTACAAGAATATAACTACTATAATACTGCCCCCTATGTACAAGAATATAACTACTATAATACTGCCCCCTATGTACAAGAATATAACTACTATAATACTGCCCCCTATGTACAAGAATATAACTACTATAATACTGCCCCCTATGTACAAGAATATATCTACTATAATACTGCCCCTATATACAAGAATATAACTACTATAATACTGCCCCCTATGTACAAGAATATAACTACTATAATACTGCCCCCTATGTACAAGAATATAACTACTATAATACTGTCCCCTATGTACAAGAATATAACTACTATAATACTGCTCCTATGTACAAGAATATAACTACTATAATACTGCTCCCGATGTACAAGAATATAACTACTATAATACTGTCCCCTATGTACAAGAATATAACTACTATAATACTGCTCCTATGTACAAGTATATAACTACTATAATACTGCCCCTATGTACAAGAATATAACTACTATAATACTGCCCTCTATGTACAAGAATATAACTACTATAATACTGCCCCTATGTACAAGAATATAACTACTATAATACTGCCCCTATGTACAAGAATATAACTACTATAATACTGCCCCCTATGTACAAGAATATAACTACTATAATACTGCCGCCTATATACAAGAATATAACTACTATAATACTGCCCCCTATGTACAAGAATATAACTACTATAATACTGCCCCCTATGTACAAGAATATAACTACTATAATACTGCCCCCAATATACAAGAATATAACTACTATAATACTGCCCCTATGTACAAGAATATAACTACTATAATACTGCCCCTATGTACAAGAATATAACTACTATAATACTGCCCCTATGTACAAGAATATAACTACTATAATACTGCTCCTATGTACAAGAATATAACTACTATAATACTACCCCTATGTACAAGAATATAACTACTATAATACTGCTCCTATGTAGAAGAATAGAACTACTATAATACTGCCCCTATGTACAATATATGCAGCATAACTACTATTATATGGATTTACACAGTGACTAAATCTTTTTTTTACCCACAAGGAAAAGCCAAAACACATTTCAGATAATGACATATAAAGGTGTCTTGGCAGAGTCCAGAGCTTCCGGCTTCTTGAGACAATACAAGCCATTGTGCCACAGATACAAAGTCCCTAATGTGTCTATGGGAGCAGAGCAGCCCAATGGGCCCAGTGGAGTCTGAACCAAGCGCTGGCCAACACAGGAGAAATCTGGAACCCGCCGGTGATCTTTGGATCGGCATCGCTGCGCCTCATTGTAGCCAAATTCTACATTATGATAATGCAGAATAATATAACTCAAGTAGAGATGAGCAAAAACATTTGCAGGACCTTGGACCAACAGCTCCATCGGTGGTCTGTGGCCCCGCACCAGAGCACCGCGGACCTCCTGCAACAGCCATGGTGCCTCTTCTGAGCCAGCAGTGCATTATGGGGGCAAAGATGGCAACCATGTCACTAGCAATCATGAGTATCTTCTAATTACTGCGCTATATATGGTAGAAATGATACATCTCTGGGTTGCTTTACCTTAGACACAACTGTGTAACGGTCACTGCGGGGGCCACGATTTGTTACATTTATTACAGCATCAAATTTATATACTGCCATGTGCAAATTCATCAATCGCTCTAAATTAAAAGGGAACCTATCATGTGATTAATGCAATCTGAAACATATGTCCCTCATCCTAGACCCCATCCTGGTATATATGTCCCCCATCCTAGTATATGTCTTCCATCCTTGTATATATGTCCCCCCATCCTGGTATATATGTCCTCCATCCTGGTATATATGTCCCCCCATCCTTGTATATATGTCCTCCATCCTGGTATATATGTCCCCCATCCTGGTATATATGTCCCCCATCCTGGTATATATATCTTCCATCCTGGTATATATGTCCCCCCATCCTGATATATATGTCCCCCATCCTAGTATATGTCTTCCATCCTGGTATATATGTCCCCCATCCTGGTATATATGTCCTCCATCCTGGTATATATGTCCTCCATCCTGGTATATATGTCCCCCATCCTGGTATATATGTCCCCCTTCCTGGTATATATATCTTCCATCCTGGTATATATGTCCCCCCATCCTGATATATATGTCCCCCATCCTAGTATATGTCTTCCATCCTGGTATATATGTCCCCCATCCTGATATATATGTCCTCCATCCTGGTATATATGTCCCCCATCCTGGTATATATGTCCCCCTTCCTGGTATATATATCTTCCATCCTGGTATATATGTCCCCCATCCTGGTATATATGTCCCCCATCCTGGTATATATATCTTCCATCCTGGTATATATGTCCCCCATCCTGGTATATATGTCTTCCATCCTGGTATATACAGTTAGGTCCAGAAATATTTGGACAGTGACACAATTTTGGCGAGTTGGGCTCTGCATGCCACCACATTGGATTTGAAATGAAACCTCTACAACAGAATTCAAGTGCAGATTGTAACGTTTAATTTGAAGGTTTGAACAAAAATATCTGATAGAAATTGTAGGAATTGTCACATTTCTTTACAAACACTCCACATTTTAGGAGGTCAAAAGTAATTGGACAAATAAACCAAACCCAAACAAAATATTTTTATTTTCAATATTTTGTTACAAATCCTTTGGAGGCAATCACTGCCTTAAGTCTGGAACCCATGGACATCACCAAACGCTGGGTTTCCTCCTTCTTAATGCTTTGCCAGGCCTTTACAGCCGCAGCCTTCAGGTCTTGCTTGTTTGTGGGTCTTTCCGTCTTAAGTCTGGATTTGAGCAAGTGAAACGCATGCTCAATTGGGTTAAGATCTGGTGATTGACTTGGCCATTGCAGAATGTTCCACTTTTTTGCACTCATGAACTCCTGAGTAGCTTTGGCTGTATGCTTGGGGTCATTGTCCATCTGTACTATGAAGCGCCGTCCGATCAACTTTGCGGCATTTGGCTGAATCTGGGCTGAAAGTATATCCCGGTACACTTCAGAATTCATCCGGCTACTCTTGTCTGCTGTTATGTCATCAATAAACACAAGTGACCCAGTGCCATTGAAAGCCATGCATGCCCATGCCATCACGTTGTCTCCACCATGTTTTACAGAGGATGTGGTGTGCCTTGGATCATGTGCCGTTCCCTTTCTTCTCCAAACTTTTTTCTTCCCATCATTCTGGTACAGGTTGAGCTTTGTCTCATCTGTCCATAGAATACGTTTCCAGAACTGAGCTGGCTTCATGAGGTGTTTTTCAGCAAATTTAACTCTGGCCTGTCTATTTTTGGAATTGATGAATGGTTTGCATCTAGATGTGAACCCTTTGTATTTACTTTCATGGAGTCTTCTCTTTACTGTTGACTTAGAGACAGATACACCTACTTCACTGAGAGTGTTCTGGACTTCAGTTGATGCTGTGAACGGGTTCTTCTTCACCAAAGAAAGTATGCGGCGAGCATCCACCACTGTTGTCATCCGTGGACGCCCAGGCCTTTTTGAGTTCCCAAGCTGACCAGTCAATTCCTTTTTTCTCAGAATGTACCAGACTGTTGATTTTGCTACTCCAAGCATGTCTGCTACCTCTCTGATGGATTTTTTTCTTTTTTTTCAGCCTCAGGATGTTCTGCTTCACCTCAATTGAGAGTTCCTTAGACCGCATGTTGTCTGATCACAGCAACAGCTTCCAAATGCAAAACCACACACCTGTAATCAACCCCAGACCTTTTAACTACTTCATTGATTACAGGTTAACGAGGGAGACGCCTTCAGAGTTAATTGCAGCCCTTAGAGTCCCTTGTCCAATTACTTTTGGTCCCTTTAAAAAGAGGAGGCTATGCATTACAGAGCTATGATTCCTAAACCCTTTCTCCGTTTTTGATGTGAAAACTCTCATATTGCAGCTGGGAGTGTGCACTTTCAGCCCATATTATATATATAATTGTATTTCTGAACATGTTTTTGTAAACAGCTAAAATAACAAAACTTGTGTCACTGTCCAAATATTTCTGGACCTAACTGTATGTCTTCCATCCTGGTATATATGTCTTCCATCCTGGTATATATATCCCCCATCCTGGTATATATATCCCCCATCCTGGTATATATGTCTTCCATCTTGGTATATATGTCATCCATCCTGGTATATATGTCCCCCATCCTGGTATATATGTCATCCATCCTGGTATATATGTCTTCCATCCTGGTATATACAGTCATGGCTGAAAATGTTGAAATTATTGCAGAAAATGAAATATTTCTCTGGGTAAACAACTTTGTTTCCAGCATGTGATGCTTGGTCAGACTCACCTGTGGCAGGTAACATGTGTGGGCAAAATGAAAATCACACCTGAAACCAGATAAAAAGAGGAGAGGTTGACTCAATTTGTGCATTGTGTGCCACACTAAGCATGGAGAACACAAAGAGGAGACGAGAACTGTCTGAGGATTGGAGAACCAAAATTGCTGAAAAATATGAACAATCTCAAGGTAACAAGTCCATCGCCAGAGATCTTGATTTGCTTTGTCCACAGTGCACAACATAATAAAGATGTTTAAAACCCATGGCACTGCAGCTAATCCCCCTGGACGTGGATGGCAGAGGAAAAAAAAAATAAATAAAAATCGATGAAAGGTTGCAGCGCTGGACAGTCCGGATGGTGTATTAGCCCCAATCAAGATCCAATGAAATTCTAGCTATCCTGCAGACTCAGGGGCATCAGTGTCATTGCGAACTACAGTATGTGTCCACAACTGAATGACATTAAATGCAATGGAGGAGACCCCGGAGGACCCCACTGTTGACAATGTGTCATAAAAAAAAGCCAAAATGAGTGTCAGTAACCGAAATCCTTCTGGGAAGAAAGCGTCTTGTGCACAGATGAGACCAAGATAGAAGCTTTTGGAAAAGCCCATCATTCTAATGTTCACCGAAAATGGAATGAGGCCTACAAAGTAAAGAACACAGCACCTACAGTCACATATGGTGGAGGTCGGTGATATTTTGGGTATGTTGTGCTGCCTCTGGCACTTGGTGCTTTGACTTTGTGATAGACATCATGAAATCTGAAGATCACTAAAGGATTCTGGAGAGCAATGTAGTGCACAGTGTCGGAAAGCTGGGTATAGTCCTAGATCAGGGTCTTCCAGCAGGACAATGACCCAGAACACTTCAAGAAGCCCCATAAATGGATGGAAACAAAGCGCTGGAGAGTCCTGAAGTGGCAGCAATGAGTCTGGATCTAAATCCCATTGACACCTGTGGAGAGATCTTAAAATTGGTTTTGGGAGATGACGCCTTAAAATATGAGAGACCTGGAGACATTTATAAAGAAGAGTCCGAAATTCCAGGTGAGAGGAGGAAGAAGCTTGTGGACGGGTATAGGAAGCGATTGATTGCAGGTATTTATTCCATAGGGCGCAGCCAACAACGAAGGGATGCTGATAAGTCTTTGGCTTTACCCAGAAAGAAACGAGATAAGATGCTGAAACTTTACATTTATTCCACATAGTCTCCACTGATGACAACACACTTCTTACATCGGTATTCCAAGTTCTGTAAGTCTAGCAAAAACTAAGGATTTCGGTTGTGCCTCAAACCAGACATCCGTAGCAGCCATGGCATCAGAAATGGTGTGAAATTTGCTACCCTTGAGGTGTTTCTTCAGCTTTGGAAACAGATGATAGTCAGAGGGAGCTAGATCTGGTGAATAAGGTGGGTGGTCACCAGCTGGAAGCCCAGCTCTACCAGTTTTGCCGTGATCGCTTGTGCAGTGTGAGCGGAGGCATAGTCTTGAAGGAACAAAATTCCTTTGGACAGTTTGCCGCGCCTTTTGTTCTTCAAAGATGCCTTCAATTGGTCCAAAAGTCCAATGTAATACCTTGCATTGATGGTGGAACCCTTTTGAAGGTAGTTCACTAGCAGCACGCCCTCCTTATCCCAGAACACAGAGGCTGATTTTTGCACCCTGAACGTCTTTGAATGAGGAGAACTACTGTGCCCGCTCTTTTGACTGCTCCTTGTTTTCAGGGTCATACAAATAAATCCAGGTCTCATCCATAGTGACCGGTTGATCCAGGAAGTTGTTATCAGTCCGGAAACGCTGACAAATGGACCGGGAAGTTTTCACTCGCATGTGTAGCGCCCCTGAAGCCATCAGGAAGCTACAAGGTACTGCATCCCCACCGGGATGCAGTGACTACTCCCTAGGGACCCAGAAGACCAGTGCCGGTAACACACAAAAACTCCAGGTAATCCCAGTTTTTCCACAACATTCCCCCATAGATGGTACAAGGCTAGGGTCGGACCAATGGATGGCCACCTAGAGGTGGAGTCAGTCCAATCCACTAGTTGACCAGGTGCGAAAGGCGGACTGTGGACAGTCAGTCAAACAGAGTCAGTGACAGACCGAGAGGGTGTGAGTAGACGGTGGAAGTGAGCAGTCGCACTGACCAGGAGTGAACAATAACCTGAGGGCCCAGTCGGTTAGTTCCCGGAGTACTCCCGGAACTACGCACCAACAGGGTACAGGACCCTAGGTCAGGCAGAAGCTTCAGGCAGGCCTGATAACACCTGCACAGCTAGGGGACCATCAAGGACCTCACTGACCTTGAAGTTCGGGACTCAGTAGCAAAGGGAGAAACGGGGACAGGACCAGAGACTCCAACCTCACAGGGTTCACGCTACCGTCAAATGGACTGCAGTGGAAGACCACCAGAAGGGGACCCCCAGCTGCTCTACGCCACGGGGACCCACCAACCAAAAGACAGGTGCTGGGGAAGAAAGCACCAGATTACTAAACTGGCACTGGGACTATGGGGACCTGAAGGTGAAACCAGCCGGCCTCGGGTGACCAGTTACCACCAAGAAGTGAGTAAAGAACCAGTTGCAGTTAACCCCTTGTGTGGCCTACCTTCTTCCGACACCCGTCACATCACCTACCCTCTGGGGCCCGGCCTTGCTTGTGGAGGGTCTATCATCCAGGCTGCTACCAACACCAGCCCCAGTAGAGGACATTGTGCAGCGGCGGCTCCATCTACATAGCCGCAACACCGCAAGTGGCGTCACGTGTGAACACTAATCTAACCCCCTGTAAATAGTACACGGGACAAGGCAACGGACACCAAAGTGATATTCACCAGTTAAACACCGCCTGGGACCAAGTACCCCATAACCCTGGGCGACACACATGCTTCTCGGATCTGGTGTCAAACATTTGGGGACCCACTTTGCAGAAGCGTCCTCAAGTCCAAATGTTCATGGATAATGACACCAACACGTTCACGGGAAATCCCCATGATGTCTGCTGTTGCTTTAGCTGAAATTTGTGGATTCTCCGGTATGAGGTTGTGCGCAGCATCGACGATCTCCGGAACAACAACCACTCTCAGGCGTCCAGGACGTTCCTCATCGTTGGGGCTGAGGGGGCCCGTTTTACATTTGGCCGCCCAGTTCTTACCTGTGGAATATGAAGGGCATTGATCCCCCAATGTCTGCGACATATCACCATGAATATCCGCAGCGGACTTTCCTTGCAAAAACAAAAATTTAGCAGAGATGCCGCAGCGTTGTCAATATTAATGCAAAGAAAGAGCAGGGGAGCCGCAGATTTCATCCTTTACAAACCGGAGTTAAGAAATCTAATGCATTTTGTTGACATGGAAAACACAGCACATTTTCCGCAAGTAAATAAGCAGCAGAAAATCTGTGTTTTCACACAATAACGCAGCCAATGGGTAATTCAGCAGACTATTGTGAACGATCAGCTGATCACTGCCGGGCGCTCAGCTGAGAGCTCTCACATGCCGGCGGCCGGGCGCTCAGCTGAGAGCTCTCACATGCCGGCGGCCGGGCGCTCAGCTGAGAGCTCTCACATGCCGGCGGCCAGGCGCTCAGCTGAGGGCTTTCACATGCCGGCGGCCGGGCGCTCAGCTGAGGGCTCTCACATGCCGGCGGCCGGGCGCTCAGCTGAGCGCTCTCACATGCCGGCGGCCGGGCGCTCAGCTGAGCGCTCTCACATACCGGCGGCCGGGCACTCAGCTGTGCGCTCTCACATACCGGCGGCCGGGCACTCAGCTGTGCGCTCTCACATACCGGCGGCCGGGCGCTCAGCTGAGCGCTCTCACATACCGGCGGCCGGGCACTCAGCTGTGCGCTCTCACATACCGGCGGCCGGGCGCTCAGCTGAGGGCTCTCACATACCGGCGGCCAGGCGCTCAGCTGAGGGCTCTCACATGCCGGCGGCCGGGCGATCAGCTGAGGGCTCTCGCATGCCGGCTGCCGGGCGCTCAGCTGAGGGCTCTTAGATGCCGGCGGCCGGGCGCTCAGCTGAGCGCTCTCACATGCCGGCGGCCGGGCGCTCAGCTGAGCGCTCTCACATACCGGCGGCCGGGCACTCAGCTGTGCGCTCTCACATACCGGCGGCCGGGCACTCAGCTGTGCGCTCTCACATACCGGCGGCCGGGCGCTCAGCTGAGCGCTCTCACATACCGGCGGCCGGGCACTCAGCTGTGCGCTCTCACATACCGGCGGCCGGGCGCTCAGCTGAGGGCTCTCACATACCGGCGGCCGGGCGATCAGCTGAGGGCTCTCACATGCCGGCGGCCGGGCGCTCAGCTGAGAGCTCTCACATGCCGGCGGCCGGGCACTCAGCTGAACGTTCGGCCACCTAGAGACAAAATACAGTTTCTGTGATTAAAAAAAAAAAATAAAAAAAAAAATGAGCATACGCAGTGAAAAATAGAGGATTCCGTTGCTCAAAAAACGTTACATGCTGAGTTCCTTCCGCCCGGCGGAAGCAACGCAGCGTCGGCCAGCGGAAGCAACACAGGTACTTTTGGCACAATCCGTCATCCATAGAAGTCTATGGGAAACAGTGGAATCCGTTAACGGATTCCGCTGTTTTCCAAAAGGGTGGATTGTGCCAGAAGGGAAAAAACGCAAGTGTGAAAGTACCCTTAATTGTAAAGAAGAAAAAAAAAAAAAAAAACTTACCGTTGTTTTGTACGATCCGTTGCATCCGTTGTGCCATAATATGCAACGCATCCGTTGCATCCATCACACCACGCAATGCAACGGATGCCGTTCAACGCACGTGTGAAACTAGCCTTAGGTGACAGGTTCTCTTAAATCACCTTGGACAGAAATGACTAAAATGTTGTAAAAAGACAGAAGTGGTAAATCTGCCCCAATATCGCAGGTTTTGTCTTGAGTATTGATTTATAGCTTAAGCTATGTTTTTAAGTTCCTCCCTTTACTCCAGCTGCCTGGCATTGGCTGCTAAAGTTTATTTTTGACGTTTGTTTTCTGTCCTGGTGCATTCATGGCTGGGAGACTAGAGTAGATGCTGATCATGCAATGAAGCAAGGCATGGTGATTGATCTTCCGTTATTATAGACGGTGTGAGTGCAGCATCCAGCAGTACATGGTTAATCTCTGCAGAGAGCAGCAGCGCACAGTGTCTGCAGCTGGATGTGCAGCATGACGCCGCACACACCGTGCTCACTTGCATGTGCTGATGCCCCCTCCTCCTCCATAGGGCACCTGGC